>NW_024589847.1:0-76596 GCF_018446385.1 Zingiber officinale
GACAAGACCGGATGCACGTATGATGTTATGAAACATATGTAATGCTATATCTATATCTAAACGTTGATTGAGGGCATACAAAAAGGAGTGAGAAGGTCGCATTGTCGAAACGTTCCGAGACGCGATCAGCAAAATGTAGGTAGTCAGGACCCAATACATGATATAGTCCTAGACCTTAAGAGAGAGTGACTTGAAGTCAGTCACTACATGTGGTCTCTACTCCCCAAAAAGATGCATATGGATAATATCTAAGGTAATATGGGAGTATGACTCACCAAATGGTAGGTCCTTACTAGGGTAACATAAGAATGAACATGTGGATGGCCTAAGTCCAAGACTAGTGCATAAGAGGGTGGGAGAAAACTGAAAATCCTTTCCACCAACTCTGGTGGAGTAAGTCGGATCATCAACTCTATCTGGTTGTTGTAAAACTGAGCACACAAGTCGTGGTTAACTGCATGGCTGTAGTAAACCAGCTTATCTAGCTGGTAATGCTCAATTATCTGGGTAATAGGAGAACAATATTTAGCAAAAAAGGTTCTGCTTAAATATCTACACTTTAATGGGGAAAAGGTATACCTAATGAACTCTAGCTTATGCCGCTCAATAGGAAACCTAGCATCGGTGGAAGGGGTACTACTGGAAGTAGGGTCTATGATCCATTTCTTCCTATTTTTATACATGCATATATATAAAAATAAATGCACAGAAAATACATACAGACAAATATAATGTAATGTGGTATACCTAGGAGGCATCTGGAGGTGTTAGTAAGGTTGAAGGGGAGAAAATCGGGCTTAAACGGCGCCTCGGTGTGACTTGATTCGGGAAAGAACGCGGACAGAAGAGCTTCTGTTCGCTGGAAAAATCAGTGTTGAGGGCACCCTCAACCGCATTGAGGGTTCCCTCAATACGTTTTGGGGGCGCCTCATATCGGTGGGAGGCGCCCTCCATACCGTTGGCGGGAAAATTCCTGCCGCTCCCGAGGGCGCCTCCTTTCATTTGGAGGCGCCCTATATTTTTTTTATTTTTTAAAATTATTTATTTATTTATTTAAGTTTAGTTTTAGGTTTTAAATTAGAGTTTGCGTTAGTTTTAATTAGGATTAGTTGAGTTAAGTTTAAGTTTGTGTTGATTTGATTAAGTTAAATTAATTTGGAATTACACTAGTTAAAGATTGAATAGTTTTATTAATTTGGGTTAATTAAGAATTTAATTAATTATTTATTAGATTAATTTAGTAATTTAATGGATTAATTCATTAATTAAATACTTAATTGATTAGTTTTATAAATTGATTAGATTAATTGAATTGATTTGATATTAATTAATTTGATTAGATTGATGAATTGATTAGATTAAGTCTAAATTTTACCTAGGTTCATCTCACCATTTTCTAAGTTATCAATCAGGGAACCTTATAAGTTTTTGTGAGATGGTTAATTTCATCTTTGATTTAGGTTATCATCTAAGGATTAATTTACATTTGAGTTAGACTCAGGTTTTTTAATTAGTCAATTGAATATTCAAAGATTGGCTTCCAGGTATGGCGAGGCACTAGGCCTTCTTGGATATGGGATCATCCACCACTTCTAGACAAAGCCTTTCAAAGAAATTGGATATTTAATTTTTTTTCTTTTTGAAACTCCTAGGTCTAACTAGTCAAGTGTAAATTACGTCTAGGTCCTTATCTAACCTAATCTAAGAATGTATAATAAGAGCAAGAAAACAAATATCAAACAATTCTATTTATAAAAATAGATTTTCTATTGTCTCCCCCTGGATCATAGCCTCGATAGTGTCTATCAAGATAGTGGACTTAATCCTTGGGGACCCAATATTGTCCAAGTCCAACATGATTAATCAAGTTTGACTTGGGGACTCATGGCTGGACTACTTTTCTATTTGTTCTATTTATAATTGATAAATGAGACTTGTATTTTTGTTTAGCCTTAAATCCAAGTCCGGATTGGTTGTAGACGGCTCTCTGTTTTCCAAGAATCAAATTAAGATACTTAGAACCCAAAGTGAACTGTTCCAACGTGTCTTTGAGTTCTTTAACTTGAGTTTTCAAATTGAAATTTTCTTCCTCAAGTTATTGGACTTGAATTGAACTTCCAATTTGAACTGACTCAGTCAAAAGACTCAATTTAGTCTCCTCCTTAAGGATTGTTACCTCCTTTTGGAGTGACTTGACTTGGAAGTTGGATTTGGCTAATTTACGCATAAGGTAATTAACTAAATTATGTAGTTTACTTAATTGAGAAATACTTACAGTGGGTTTAGGCCATTCGGAAATCGAGTTCTTCATCGGAGTCTTATGAAGAAGACTCATCCCATGTTACTTGTAATGCTTTCTTCTTCCTTTTGATTCGGATAGTTGGCTTTGATGTGTCTCTTTTGGTTGCAGCCGTAGTAGGTAACTTTGAACTTTACTTTAGAACTGGCTTGTACTGTCTTGAACTGAATAGCCTGCTTGATGTCCTTCTTCATGAATCCTTTCTTCTTTTTGTAGAGTTTGCGTACTAGGTTGACGATCTCGGCTGTGATCTCGTCATCGTCATCTTCTGAGTCTGATTCGTCTTCAAACTCGGGTTCAGTTCTACGCTTTGCTTTTGGTTCTCGAGTTCTGCTTGTACCTGCAATGAAAGCAATGCCTTTCTCGGCTGGACGTGCATTAGTCTGTTCGTGCAATTCAAATTCAAAAAATAACTCGTCTAGTCTAATTAAAGAAAGGTCCTTGGATACTTTGTTAGTGTTTATCATGGATGCCCACAAAGTATTCCTCAAAAGCATTGAATGTGTACCTTATTACGTCTCAATTCTCTATCTTTTGTCTGATCTCGTGGAGTCTGTTCAGTAGATCTTTTATCCGTGTATGAAGTTAGCTAGCTGCCTCACCTTCCTACATTTTTATGTTATATAACTTATTTAAAATTAGATCGCGCTTACTTACTTTCATATCGATGGTGCCTTTGTGCAGCTCGATCAACTTCTCCATAGTTCTTTCGCGCTTGAGAATGGACCAACTCGGTTCAGCTCTTCCTTTGTTAGACCACATTGAAGAGTACATGCTGCTTTGACGTTGGCCTCGACCTTCTCTATTATACTTGCGTCCCAATTCTTACATGATACTAGTTTTCCCGTGCCATCGAGTGGGATTTAGATGACGGTTCTGATGATCATCCACATCTCAAACTGGGTTTGGAGGTAGGACTTCATTTGGCCCTTCCAGTAGCTGAAGTCCTCGCCGGAGAAGAGAGGCGGGCGGGCTGTGATGTAGCCTTCTTGGTGGGCCATTATAGAAGTAAAATCTCGCACAAACAAAAACAAGAAACTTTGTTCCAAGACTTGGTCTTGGATTAGTAGTGCGGGATTAAAACTAACTGTGCGAACTCGAGTGGTGTTGCACCAGCTTCAAAGAAAAATTTTAATTGCGATAAAAATAGATCGGAAGGCGGCAATTTTACCGATTCCGATCGACTTCGAAAAACTAAAAATTACCACGAAAAATTGCTTGAATAGTGGTTTCACCAATTCGAAGCGACCCATTCTGATACCAATTGTATGATCGAAAGTGCTAGAGGGGGGTCAATAGTGCTTGTGGCTTTCACGTCATTTTAAAACAATCGATCGGAGTAAACGTTACGCAGTGGAATAAAAAGAAACACCACATGAGCACACCAAGGAATTACTTGGTTCGGAGCCTGTGGCGACTCCTACTCCAAGGCCCACGCCCGTTGAGCGTTTACTTTGGGCAATCACTATCAATTCGAAAGTTACAATTTGAAGTACAATATAAATGAAAAACTTATACTGACAAACAATGAATTAGTAAACTTGAAGCTTCTGGTCGTCGGAGTCGAGTTGTAGCTTTATCAGATAGTTCTCTGAGCAGCACACGGAAGACGGATTGCAATTTCGAATTGTTCTTTGTTGCTGCTCAAGACAGGCTTATATAGCCCATTGAGGGCGCCCTCAACAGCATGGAGGCTGCCTCCAACCTCACCGAATCTGCAGCGTGGATAAGCTCCACTTCACCCGCAGCCTATCCGCCCGAGGGTGCCTCCAAGTCCATGGAGGGAGCCTTCCATCCAGCGTCCAGGGCGTCCTTAAGCTCCATGGAGGGCGCCCTCGACCTGCTTCCTGCACTGCTTCAGCCAAGGCACCCGAGGCGCCACCAATCTCCATGGAGGGCGCCTCAGACACTATTCATCCAGGCTTGTAGTACTTTTTCATTCCCTGCAAGATATCTTAGAACAAAATACAAACTATATCCTACAAAATAGAGTTAGAACAAATATAACAAGATTAATATAACAATTTGACAACCATAGGACTGTCCGGTTCTGATTAGGATTTCCAGTCAGAAACCCTAGGTCTAATCGACGCCTACTGTTCCCTCACCGAGGAACGCATCCTCACCTACTCCACTTAGGAGAGTTTACCTGTTGCCAGACCAGTCCTCCAGACTGACTGGACTTTTGCTCAGCGCCCTAAGCTCCAGGACTTTCTACTGGACGTTCGCTCCACAACCCGTCCAGTCTTCCACCCGGTTCGTGACACTAAGACTTTCCACCTAGAGTCCCTGACTCTAGGATTTTTGCCCGAAGCCCTCGACCTGCCAAGACTTTTCGCCTAGAGTTACCACCCCCTATGACCTAGGGTTACCATCGCCTAGGGTTTTCCCTTTGCCTAACCGCAGCTAGGACTTTTGCCTAAGTACACTTAGGACTTTCCTACAAACTCATTTAAGCATGTTAGACCACAAATAACCTTAACTTTGAACCCTTTGTCATTTATCAAAACTCAGGTTCGATCGTCAGATGCTTCCTGCACCAACAGTTAGTGCTAACCGCACCAACAGATACATCCCTGCTTTGGTCACTACTCGAGTTGTTAACTTTACTTTATAGCTTTAGGAAGCCACTCGGCCTTATTCATCGCCGACTTAGTTTTAGAGTCGTCGCTCGGCTATTATTATCATAGACTTGAGTTTATAACCGTCATTCGATTGTTGATGTATAGACTTGGGTTTGTAATCGCCGTTCGGCTATTGAAGGCGCAGATTTATAGTCGCCGCTCGACTGTTGAATAAGACTAGGGTTAATAGTCACTGCTCGACTATTGACGAAGATATGGGTTTATAGTCGCCGCTCAACTGTTATCAAAGACAAGCGTTTATAGTCGCCACTCGAGTGTTGAAGAAGACAAGGGTTTATAGTCACCGCTCGACTGTTGACGAAGACTAGGATTTATAGTCGTCACTCGACTGTTGATGAAGACAAGGGTTCATAATCGCTGCCGCTCAACTGTTAACGAAGATAAAGGTTTATAGTTGTCGCTCGACTTTTAACTTGGCCGAGCGGCACAAGAGTCTGACACACTTGAGATTTTTATTCATTGTCGTCTTCCTGCATCCACAAGACATATATTCATACAAGTACATTAGGAGTTAACCATGTACCTCTCACCCGACCCTATAGGGCTAGAGATGGTTTGCACTCCGGGGTAGATCAAACTTTCTTCCATCTTCGTCTTGTAAATAGTACACTCCCAAGCGGAGCTTCTGAATGGTTTTAAAAGGTCCTGCCCATGGAGCCTCCAATTTGGTGACGTCACCGACCGACTTCACTCTTTTCACACCTGATCGCTGACCTAGAATGACCTTGGGATCACCCTCCGATTATAGTTTCACTTCATGCGTTGTCTGTACGCCATCAGCCGGACGACGACCTTATCCCACGCTTCTTCCACCAGGTCAAGCTCCATGAGCCTCTGCTCAGCGTTTCCATCATCGTAGAGCTGCAGCCGATCAAATTCTACTCCAACTTCCACTGGAACCACCGCCTCACCGCCATACACCAAATGGAATGGTGTGATGTAAGTCGCCTCTCTTGGTGTGGTGCGTTGGGCCCACAACACGCTCAAGAGCTCATCGACCTAGCTGCCTCCAGCATGGTCGAGCTGAGCCCGTAAACCCCTAAGGATTTCTCGGTTGGTGACTTCCACCTAGCCGTTGCTTTGAGGGTAGGCTACTGAGGTGAAAAACGAGCAATGTCGTAGCCCTCGCACTACTCCTTGAGTCTTCGTCCGGCGAACTACCTCCCATTATTCGAGATGAGCCAGTGAGGGATGTTGAACCGACATAGGATATTCTGCCATATGAACTTAATGACCATATGTTCGATTATCTTAGCTAGCGGCTAGACCTCCACCCACTTTGAGAAGTAGTCTACTGCGACAAGTAGAAATCTGTGCTGACCGATCTCCATTGGGAATGGTCCAATGATATCCATACCTCATTGGTCGAACGGACAAGACACCGTGGATGCCTTCATCTACTGCAAGGTGGTCCAAAAGTATCCTGCCAGCAGGATCTTTCGTCCAGCGATCTGCCGTCCGGGTGACTTCCGTAAGAGCCTTGATGAACCTCCCTCAAGATATATTCGATGTCCTCTAACCCGAAGCACTTGAGCAACGATCTTGAGAAAGCTCTTTTATATACCTGGTTGTCGATTAGAGTGAACTGCTCGTCCCTCTTTTTCAACAAGCGAGCTTCTTCCTGATCGGCTAGAGTGCTACCCGATTGGAGAAACTCTATCAATGGGGTCCTCTAGTCACTCGAAAAGGTTATTTCTTCCATCCTATCAATGTGTGCCGCCGGTGAGAACTACTTAATCGATTGACTTATTATGACCAGCGATAATGAACTGGATAACTTAGCCAGCTTGTCTGCGGCCTGGTTGTCTAATCAAGAGATCTTTTGTATAACAACTTCTTGGAAGTTTGCCTTCAACTTCTCGAAAGCTTCTACATGTAGCCTGAGTTAGGAGCTACTTATTTCGAATGCCCCTAATAGCTGCTGAGCAGCCAGCTGAGAATCCGAGTGGATGAAGAGTTTTGCAGCTCCGACATGCCGAGCCACCTGCAAGCCGACTATCAGGGCCTCGTACTTGACTTCATTATTCATAGCCCAATATTTTAGTCGTACGAACAATTGCATCCTGTCCTCCCATGGTGAAATCAAAAGAATGTCAATCCCACTGCCTTGCCGAGTGGACGATCTGTCTACATATATTTTTCAAGTAGCGTTCAGCTCGGCTTTCTGGACCTCAGTGACAAAATCAACTAAGGTCTGGGCCTTGATCGTCGTCCGAGGCTGATATTGTATATCGAACTCGCTCAGCTTGGTTGTCCATTTGATCAGTCATCTTGATGCCTCTGGGTTAAGAAGGACTCTCCCCAAGGCACTATTGGTTATCACGACGATCGGATGTGATAGGAAGTACGGACGGAACCTCCGAGCGGCGAGTACTAGTGTGTATGCTAATTTTTCAAGACTGGTGTAGCAGGACTCTATATCTTTTAATATATGACTAAGAAAATATACATGTTGATGCTCGGAGCCATTCTGACACACTAAAGCCGAGCTGACCTCATACTCTATGGATGACAAGTAAATCCATAGTAGCTCGCCAACGATGGGCTTGGCCTATACAGGCAAGGAGGTAAGGTACTTCTTGACCTCTTCCAATGCCTTGTCGCATTCCACGTCCCACTGGAACTTAGTCGCTCGACATAGTATCTTGAAGAATGGGTGACTCTGGTTGGACGATTTGGAGATGAACCTTGATAGTACAGTAATCCTCCTGGTCAGCAGTTGGGACTCCTTCAAGTTACGGGATGGGGCATGTCTTGTAGTGCCTTTACCTTGCTTAGATTCGACTCGATCCCCCTTCGGTGATGATGTATTCGAGGAAGCGGCTACTTTTTGCCCCGAACAAGCACTTGTTCAGGTTCAGCTTGATTTTATACGCCCTCAAGGTTCGGCAAGTTTCTTCCATATTTGCACAAAGGTTAGCAGCTTGGAGGGATTTTATTAATATGTCATCGACATATACCTCAATGTTGCGACCGATCTGCCTTCGGAACACCTTGTTTATCAGTCTCTGATAGGTGGTGCCAGCATTCTTCAATCCGAACGGCATGACATTGTAGCAATAAGTTTCGTCGGCAGTGATAAAGCTAACCTTCTCTTGATCCTCCCGGGCGAACGACACTTGGTGATAACCTTGGTATGCGTCGAGCATGCAGATCAGCTTGCAACCCGCCGTGGAGTCCACCATCTGGTCTATCCTGGACAAGAGATAGAAATCTTTCGAGCAAACCTTGTTCAGATTATGAAAGTCGATGTAGACTCACCATTTGTTGCCCGACTTGAAGACCAACACGATGTTGACGAGCTAGCTCAGAAACTAAACCTTGCGGATGTGGTCGGCTTCCAGCAGTTTTTCTATCTCCCCCTGAATGATCTGGTTCGGCTTCGCACTGAAGTCTCTCTTCCGCTGTTTAACCGGCCAAGCGTCCAGTCGGACGTGAAGCTCGTGCTGAGCTACACTTAGCGAGATGCCCGGGAGCTCGTGGGTCGACCAAGTGAATACATCGTGATTTCGCCTAAGGCAAGTGACCAGCACTCCCTTCCTTTCCTCTGTTAGGTCAGCGGTGACGAAGGTGGTGGCCTCCAATCAGCTGGGATGAATTTGGACTTCTTCATTTTCCTCGTAGGCCAACATGGGAGGTTCTTCCCTGATGGCATTCGCTTCCAAGCGCGAGGTCTTTCCATGCGGCTCTTGCTTCGGACCTGACCATCTCGATGTAGCACCGTCGAGCGGCTAGTTGATCGCCTTTAACTTCGCCCACCTCATTGTCCACTATAAACTTGATTTTCTGGCAGAAAGTGGACACCACCGCTCGGAACTCGTTAAGGGCCGATCGACCCAATAGAACATTATAGGCGGATGGCACATCAGGTGGTTGATGGCTACTAGGTGGTCACCAATTAGGTGCAACTACGGGTCCGACAGGCGCCTCCTTTCTTCTTGTTGCTTGGGTCTCTTCCACGTTTATGTACTCCATGGCCCTCCTGAGCATATTGTCAAAGTCGTTTGATGGCCTCCATATGAGTGAGCGAAAGAACTCTCCTTCGGTGAGCCCCTGGGCGAAGGCGTTCACCAATATTTCAGAGGAGACCAATGGAATATCCATGGACACCTGGTTGAAGCACTTGATGTAGGTTGTCAATGCCTCCTTGGGTCCTTGCTTTAATGCGAACAAGTTAACACTCGTCTTCTGATAGCAGTGGCTGTTGGCGAAGTGATGTAAGAACGCCGCTCGAAAGTCTTTGAAACTATGAATTGATCCGCTCGGCAATCTTTTGAACCATCGTTGCGCTGATTCGGAGAGGGTCGTGAGGAAGATCTGATACTTCACCCCGTCAGTATACTGATGAAGTATGTGTTGGGATCCCTTCGTACGGCTAGAGAGGGGGGTGTGAATAGCCGACCCCAATTGCTCGCGTTTCTTTCTACAATCTAGGGTTAGCGCAGCGGAAACTAAATGCAGAAAGAAAACAGGAGAAGAAATCAAACCTTAACACAAGGATGTAACGAGGTTCGGAGATGAAACTCCTACTCCTCGGCGTGTCCGTAACGTGGACGAATCCTATCAATTCGTCGGTGGATGAGTTCCCGGAAAACCGGCTAATACAATATACTCCTTGTGGGTGGAGAAACCTCGCCACAATATTCTTGCAACAGCAAAAAAGGAATACAACAAGAAATACAAGAAGACACGAACAATGAATGTAAAAACACAGGTTTTCTTGCCTCCTCGCCGACTGGATTTCGTTGAAGCAGCAGCTCCTCAGAACACCTACAACAGCAGGATATCCCAGTCTAGAAGCTCACGCGAAGCTTGCGAAGAAGAGCTCAACAAAGCTCAAGCACAACAAAGCTCAAGAGAAGAGGAAGAAGTAGCGACACAGCCTCGACCCCTTTATACTGCGAAGAAGGCGGTGAAGAAACTAGCTGCGTCATGCAGCTTAGAACGATCGGTCTAGGGACCGATCGAGCGCCTCTGATCGGTCCCGGACCGATCCGGTCAGCTACGTAACCTTCGTGTGTACTCGATCGGTCTGCAGACCGATCAAGGTTCAATGGATCGGTCCACGGACCGATCCCTACTCTTGGCTTTCATTCGCCGACATCGTCTCCCGATCGGTCCCCGCCGATCGACATAACTGATCGATGCGTGGACCGATCACCGCCTTTCTTTGCCTCTGTTAGCTTGGTCGGTCACGGCCACGATCGATCAAGAATCAACAGAAACTCTGACCGATGTCGATCGGTCACGGACCGATCGAGAGCAAACAGGTATCACCGGATCGGTCTGGCGATCGATCCGAGCTTGGTTTTGCCCAAACCAAGTCCCAAGACTTCCAAACCAATATCCGTCAACCTTGACCTATTGGTACTTCATCCCTAGCATCTGGTCACTCCCTTGACTTAGAACTCCTGCCAAGTGTCCGGTCAATCCTTTGACTTACTTGGACTTTCCAACACCAAGTCCGATCATCCCCGATCCATCCGATTTTCCTTGCGGCTTCACTCACGGGACTTTCACCGGCTTCACTCACCATTTCCACCGCCTAACATCCCAGTTAGGACTTTCTCACTGCTGGCTTCACTCACGAGACTTTCACCGCCTGGCTTCACTCACCGGGACTTTCCATCGCCTAACATCCAGTTAGGACTTTCCATTGCCTGGCTTCACTTAGGACTTCCAAACGCCTAACATCCAGTTAGGACTTTCCAGCCAAGTCTCCATACTTGGACTTTTCCATGCCAAGTCTTCATACTTGGACTTTTCGCCAAGCTCCCTGCTTGGACTTTTCGTGCCAAGTCTCCATACTTGGACTTTTCCAGCCAAGCTCCCTGCACTTTTCCGTGCCAAGTCTCCATACTTGGACTTTTCCGTGTCAGGTCAACTCACCTGACCTACGGTTGCACCAATAATCTCCCAAACATCTATTCTTGTCCCATCAAGAATAGAACTCTCTCACGAGTGTCAAACATCAACATGCAACACAACTAGGTCAACCTTGACCTAAGGTTGCACCGACAATCTTCCCAAGTCAAACATCAAAATACAACTCGAGTCACGTCAACTCGAGTCGAGATTGACCAGGTCAACCTTGACCTAGGGTTGCACCAACAATCTCCCCTTTTGATGTTTGACAAAACTATAATCAAGTTAGGTTAAACCGATAACCTTAACTCAGGTTTTCCAATGTTCTTCCTTGAACATTCTTTCCAAACTCCAATATTCTCCCTTGAACGTTTCTCCCCAAACTTAGGTTAACCCGATAACCTAACTTGGGTTCCCAATATTCTCCCCTTTTGACATACATCAAAAGAATTCCAATGTTCTTCCTTGAACATTCCTTGACATTCTTCCCTAGCTTAGGTTAACCCGATAACCTAACTTGGGTTCCCAATAATTCTCCAATGACTACTCCCTTTGACACACATCAAAAGAAAAGGAGGGTATCAAGGTCAAGAGTTTCTTCTAATGAAAGTCCCATACCTTTCATTTGAAACTCTTAATTTCCCCTTGATACTAAACTCAACAATCAACTTAGTGATAATCCCATATCACTAATCCTTAAAAGTCTTTTGGAGTAAAACTCCCCTAAAAGTCAACTCCCCTTGACAATTAGGTAAAACTTCCCCTAAGGGTCAACTCCCCTTGACCATTGCACCAACAATGTCTTGGCGAGTTTCAAACCTTTAGAAATCCACAAAACCCAACTCCATTGAAATTTCGGACCAACATGAAAATCGAAGCCGCACGCCGGTCGGTCCCGGACCGATCGAATCTCGATCGGTCCCGGACCGATCCACCCTTCATCGATCGCATGGATGCGTCACCGATCGGTCACTGCATCGATCGAACTTCCTGGATCGGTCCGGTGACGATCCATACTCAAATCGAGATTTCTGATTTCCCTTCCCGGAAATTCAGAAACTCCTAATAAATTCCAGAAAATTCCGAAAATCGTAAAATTTTGAGGATACACTCCTCATACCATATACTATCACGGAAAAATAATTTTCTATGAAAATAGTTTCCATTTTTCAATCTTGATACAAAGTTCAAAAACTTTGAAATAGTTCAAGTTTAACTCAACTTTGTATCACAATGTTCAATGATGAATGCTATCACTAGGAAAGCTTCATCAAGGTTTTTCAAATCAATTTTAAAATGCTTTTAAAATCATTTGAATTTAGGACCATAATCTTAGGGCTAGATGTACATGACTTGTACACAAGCTTTCCCTATGATCCTCCATTTCTTGAATTAGGCTCATCTAGGTACAAGAACTATGCACCTTGATCCTAACTCATGATCCTAATATCTCACACACATCTAAGGTGTATCAAACCACATTCAAGTCAATTTGATGTGAGATATGGGTTAAGGTCAACTTAGGCTAAGTTCTCATGCATTTTCTAAACATCAATTTGATCTCAATATCAAATTATATGTTTGTCCTTAAATCAATTTTATTGATTATAATGCAAGAGATGATGACATGGCATATAATGATATCATAAGTAAAAACATGTGCCAATGTCATGATGTCATGGCATAAAGTTTGAAACTAAACTAACACATGACATATAATAACCTAAGCATTATCATGGCATTTCAAATGATCATAAATTAAATATGATGTCATGACATGGCATATGGCAAACAACCATGGTAAGTTAACACAAATAAAATACCTAGATTACCTATCTAAGTATCCTTAATCACTTAGCTAACTTAAATTCTAATCCTAGATTGCCCAAAGTGCTCCAAGAAAATGTCAAAACCCAAATTGACATTTCTTGATCTCTTGTTTGATTTATACCATTTAAAATTCTACAAGAGTAGCACTTCTAAGTTAAGGCCCGGATTGCCTTGATTACCTAAGAGAATATCAAAATCCCAATTTGATATTTCTCTAGGTTTTTCCAAATTGTGTCAATTTAAAGTAAGATTAATATATTCTCACTTTGGCACAACTTACTCTTCCAAGGAGTGAATGACAAAGATTATTCCATTTCATTTTCAAAGGTTCCCAAAAACCTTAAAAATGCTCCTTGAGTGTCAATTTCCTCAAAGTTGGGTTAACTACCCTTCTTATTGGAGTTGACACTCTCTAACTCATCTATGGGGTAGAGAAAATGCTCCTAGGAACCCAATACCTATTAGAGCTCATTGGGTTCACTAAATATTCACTAGGGATGACTTCCCTAGCAACCCTCCTAATGACCCTCTTAGGCTTTAAAGCCTTGGTCATTTGGGTCTCATCAAGGTCAACTATAGGGGTGACTTCCCTTGTGACCTTGGTGGTGGTCTTCCTAGTCCTAGATTTTGTTCCATAATCGAATGGAACATTATGGTAAGTGGGCTTGACCAATTGGGACTTAGGTTTGTGACCCAAACCTTTCTTGTCCTTGGGCTTTAAAATTTGACCCTTAAACCCTAGAGATGACTTCTCCAAGTTCTTAAGAGCCTTTTCCAAAGTATCAAGTCTTGACCTCAAGACTTGATTCTCCTTCTCTAATACCTCAATTTTTGATTTGTCATTTTTCTTTGAGGCATTCCTAGGCATGTGTCTAGTTGATTTGGGATTCCTACCTAGGTTCTCCTTAACCTTAGATGAGGTAATTCTAGGGTTGGCATTCCTAGTAGTATCCCTATCTAGGTTGACATGTTTAGCACCTAAGCACATGTGTTGATTTCTAGTGTTAACATGCTCATCATTATTTGCAATAGCAATAAAACTACTAGCATGTTTCTTATTTGAATTGCAATAGTATGCCTTAAAAGGTACCTTAGGGTTTGCCTTAGCTCCCCCTATCGATGTGCATCCCTTGTCCTTGTGAGGTTGCCTCCCCCTTGGACAATGGCTCCTATAGTGTCCCCTTCGCTTGCATTGGAAGCACACTACGTGCTCCTTGCCTTTGCGTATCGGGACTCCGGCTTTCTTGACCTTTGGTGCCGGTGGAGTCTTTCTTACCCTCTTTGGACACTTACTCTTGTAGTGCCCAAATTCCCTACACTCAAAACACATTATATGCAATTTACTTGAAATTAACATGTTTGAGTTACCTAGGTTTGAAGATGGATGAATGCTCTTTTCTTCATCCCTTCCGGAGGTAGATGCTTCTTCTTCTTGCTCCAATCTTGAAGAAGTGCTCTCATCCTCTTCTTCCTTAGATGTTGAGTAACCCTCAACTTCTAATTCCTCTCCTCCATGGTGTGAGCTACTTAGCTCACTTGACTCCTCTTCATGGCTTGAAGTGGAGCTCTCCTCATGGAACTTGGCCAAGTTGTTCCACAATTCCTTGGCGTTGTTGTACCTATCTATCTTGCACAAAACATTATTAGGTAACGCAAATTCAATAATTTTTGTTACCTCGTCATTGATTTCGGATTGTCGGATTTGCTCTTTCGTCCACTCCTTCTTCTTGATAGGTTTTCCTTCCTCATCCATCGGAGGGGAAAACCCTTCTTGTACACAAAACCAATTTAACATATTAGTCCTAAGAAAATACATCATCCTTACCCTCCAATACGTGAAGTTGTCGTGAGACTCGTAGAAGGGTTGAATCGTGATATCTTCTCCATAGAGATCCATCTCTAGCCCGTGCTCCCCCGGGTGTTGATCCATCGAAGAGCGGCCTCGCTCTGATACCACATGTTGGGATCCCTTCGTACGGCTAGAGAGGGGGGTGTGAATAGCCGACCCCAATTGCTCGCGTTTCTTTCTACAATCTAGGATTAGCGCAGCGGAAACTAAATGCAGAAAGAAAACAGGAGAAGAAATCAAACCTTAACACAAGGATGTAACGAGGTTCGGAGATGAAACTTCTACTCCTCGGCGTGTCCGTAAGGTGGACGAATCCTATCAATCCGTCGGTGGATGAGTCCCCGGAAAACCGGCTAATACAATATACTCCTTGTGGGTGGAGAAACCTCGCCACAATATTCTTGCAACAGCAAGAAAGGAATACAACAAGAAATACAAGAAGACACGAACAATGAATGTAAAAATACAGGTTTTCTTGCCTCCTCGCCGACTGGATTTCATTGAAGCAGCAGCTCCTCAGAACACCTACAACAGTAGGATATCCCAGTCGAGAAGCTCACGCGAAGCTTGCGAAGAAGAGCTCAACAAAGCTCAAGCACCAGAACAGCAGCTCTGTAGCAGAAGAGAAGAGGAAGAAGTAACAGTGCAGCAGCAGCCTCACCCCTTTATACCGCGAAGAAGATAGCGAAGAAACTGGCGTTAGCGTCGCAAGCTAGAACCTGATCGGTCTAGGGACCGATCGGGCCTCTGATCGGTCCCGGACCGATCGATCACCGGCTACGAACCTTCGTGCGACTCTGATCGATGCGTGGACCGATCGAACATGTATGGATCGGTCCACGACCGATCCCTACTCTTGGCTTTCATTCAGCCATCTGATCGGTCCCAGACCGATCAGGATAATCTGATCGGTTGTGGACCGATCACCTGCCTTTCTTTTCGCCTCTGTTGCTGGCGATCGGTCACCGGCCGATCGGTAAGAACGAAAGACCGATCCGATCGGTCACGGACCGATCGAGCAAACAGGTATCCGGATCGGTCTGCGATCGATCCGAGCTTAATTTTGCCCAAACCAAGTCCCAAGACTTCCAAACCAATATCCGGTCAACCTTGACCTATTGGTACTTCATCCCTAGCATCCGGTCACCCTTGACTGCTAGAACTCCCCGCCAAGTGTCCGGTCAATCCTTCGACCTACTTGGACTTTCCAACACCGTATCCGATTATCCCCGATCCATCTGGATTTTCCTTGCCCAGCTTCACTCACGGGACTTTCACACGCTTCACTCACCGAGATTTCCACACCGCCAACATCCCGGTTAGACTTTCTCCGCCTGCTTCACTCACGTGACTTTCCCACCGCCTCGGCTTCACTCACGGGACTTTCCACACCGCCTAACATCCCGTTAGGACTTTCCCAGTCGGCTTCACTTACGGACTTCCAACGCCTAACATCCAGTTAGGACTTTCCAGTGCCAAGTCTCCATACTTGGACTTTTCCAGCAAGTCTTCATACTTGGACTTTCCGCGTGCTCCCTGCTTGGACTTTTCCGTGCCAAGTCTCCATACTTGGACTTTTCCCGTGTCAGGTCAACCAGGTCAACCTTGACCTACGGTTGCACCAATAATCTCCCAAACATCTATTCTTGTCCCACATCAAGAATAGAACTCTCTCACGAGTGTCAAACATCAACATGCAACACAACTAGGTCAACCTTGACCTAAGGTTGCACCGACAATCTTCCCAAGTCAAACATCAAAATACAACTCGAGTCACGTCAACTCGAGTCGGGTCAACCAGGTCAACCTTGACCTAAGGTTGCACCAACAGTATGATCGTGTCATCAAATTTGGTCATATGGTCATCCGGATCAGTCGTTTCATTGTACTCCCCGATCGTCAACGATGTGTAATGCTCTAGTAGACGGTTATCCAAGATCCCTTGAGAGAACTGTTGATTGATCCGCTCGTGTGAATCATCCTTCCTTGGTGTTTTCCCTTTCCTCACGTTCTGAACGGGTGCATCGTCCGAAGAGGATCCTCGTTCCCAATATGCTCGGCCTAGCTCCTCTAATGGAGTGCAGAATAGCGCCCGATGGAAGGGGATCGACGCATTGGGCGTGTCTCCATACGTGCTGGTCAGCTTCTTACTCTATTCCCAAACGGGTACATGATCCGCTCGGTCTCCATATCTGGCTTGATGACCCGCTGCTGAAGTCGCAGGCTCTTGTATCTAGCGCTCGGCCAGTGCCTGTTGCTGTTGCTCCACCAATTTAGCCGCTTGGACTTGTATGAGCACATCCAGCTCCTCCTTTGTCAAAGTCATCGTGGCGAGTCATCCAATGTCCTCCATTTTCACATTTCGGATACAGGCGACGTTCCCACATACTGCGCCAATATGATCCTATCAGAAAGTTATGGAGATGGTTGGCTGGGGATATGGCTGCTGCGTTAACTGGATGTTGACCTCGCTCTGCTCTACAAATACAAGAAATGTTAGTGCCGAGCCAGGGAAAGCGTTGGCCCTCCGACGCTCAAGTCAGTGACCGGAAAAGGGAAAAGATTGAGCAACAGTAGACACAGCCGTGAACAGTAAAGAATGCATACCTCCGCCGATATATGGACCCCCTTTATATAATACCTTGATGGGTGACGTACGTGCTTCTCGAGGCGTGGGCACGTTCTCCAAATGCGCGTGGGCACATTCTCCAATTTGTTAGGAAAGTGCATCTGACATCATACCTTAACAGGGTACGTATATCCCTGACAAGACAGTAGAAGTTTCCGTCGTACGATCCGCCCGTAGACCATGTCATGTGTCAGCAGCACTATCTCCCAACTGTATGTCCCTTTAGAGGCCAGCAAGAGGGGAGGGGTGAATTGCCCTGAAAAATAAAACACCCTTTCTCAGATTTTTAACTAGATAACAAAACTTGTAATAAAAAAGAACAGAGACTACTTAACAGCAGACACAAAAGAGTTACTTGGTTTACAATCAGGGGATTGCTAATCCAAGGAAAGTATAGCTCAATATCTGATGATCTTCTCTGGACGGAGTAGCCTCTTTACAGCATTGACAGCACAACAAAATAGAAGAGCACAGAGAAAATGGATTACAAGTTGAATTACATAGACTGTGCAGATCGGTGTTATATTTATAGCACTGTTCGGGGTGTCTTGAAGGGTCCGGGCGCCCTGGGGGAATAAAACTTTATCCCCCAACGTTCAGATCGAGTTTGACTCGATCTGGTCAAAATCTTCGATCCGGGCGCCCGGAATGGTTCCAAGCGCCTGAAGCCCTAAAGTCAACAGAAGTTGACTTTCTTCGTCCGGGACCGCTGCTCTGGTTCAGCTCGTCTCGTTCCGGGCCCTCCGGCTCCGCTAGCTTGTGTGATCTCGGCCATCCAGAATAGGGCTCACCTGAACCCAAGTTCCGACCTTCTCCTCGAGCAGCATTCCTTCCCGGTTTCTCGTCCCTCGAACGTCGCGTACGTTTTTCTCGTCCACCAGTGTACTCTTCCACGGTCACCTCATCCCTCGGACGCACCGAGCTCGTCAGCTCTCTGCCCGTGCCGTCCTTCTCACTAGCCGCGTCTTCCGCTCGACTTCCTGTATTCCTAAGCTCCTGCACACTTAGACACAAGGGTTAGACAAAACAGGACCTAACTTAACTTGTTTCATCACATCAAAATACCTTGGGGTTCCACCAATCTCCCCCATTTTGATGTGAGCAACCCAAGTTAGGCTAGGGTAAACAAATGCAATAGAAATAATTCAGTTTGCAAATAAGTCCAAAAATAATTTCAGTTATACCACCTCCCCCTAGACTTAACATACTTCTCCTCCTTTGATCACATAAAAAATGGGGTTCTTTTTAACAAGTCTAATGTTAATTCTAACCTTAAAAAAATAAAGTTAGAAGATTTGAGAATTTTCCAAAAGTTTAAGTTTTGTAAAAAAAAAAAATCATAAGTAAAATTTTTCTAAGGCAAATTGCAATAAAAAAAATTTTAAAAAAAATAAATTTCCAAGTTTTTGAAAACATAATTTTTAAATTTTAAACATAATTTTTAATTTAAGATAAAAAAATATAAGTTTCCAACATAATTCAAAATTTTCTTTGGAAGAAATTTTCATAAAAATTTTTAAAGCAAATTATTATTATTTTTTGTTTTATTTTTTTTTTATTTGCAACAAAAATATTTTCTAAGTTAAACAAAATTTTCAAAACAAATGTTTAAAAACTTTTAAGCATTATTTAATTTTAACTTTAATACTTTTTCCAGAAAGTTAATTAAACATTCGATTTCAATATTTTGGCTTCCAAGTAATGGCGAGGCACTAGGCCTTCTTGGTTATTAGAGCAACAATCACTTCCTTAGACAAAGCCTCATAAAGAAACTATCTGTTTAACTTTTACGCTGAAAATGCTAAGTTTAATTTTAAATTCAAGTTAAACATGTTTTCGGAACTCAATACAGGTTCCTACCTACAGGGTTAATCAAGTATTTCCTAGGTACATAGGCTTTTGATATTTTTCTAATTTGACTTTGGTGAAACCTATAGTACTAGTTTAGTCCTCTATACTTTTTAAAAGCAGAAATATTTGAACAGATAGACTTTTTCAAATTTTCTATTTCTTCTTTTAATTTTTCATTTTCAAGTTTCAATTTATCAAAATCCTCTATTAGACATGATTTTATCAAAATTCTTTTGGTTTCTAAAATTTCATTTTTTAATTTGGTATTTTTTATTTTCTAATTTATACATGGATTTTGCCATAACCTTAATACCAAAGTAAAGTTGATCAGGAGGTAAGAGACATACCTCACTTACCATATCAGACTTGAAGTCTGACTCTCCCCTTGCTTCGCTGGATTCATCTGAGGTCGCTCCCCCTTCATCGATCCTGGGTTTTGATATACTTTGCCCTTCATAACTTGCCATCAGTGTTATCCCGAAATATTCTTGTATCTCAGACTCAGATGATGAAGTGTCGTCCCAAGTGGCTTTTAGGTTCTTGTGCTCCTTGGATATCTTGACTTTGTCCTTCTTGAGTTCTAGGCAATCTTCTTTTAAGTGTCCTTCCTTTTGACACTGGTAGCAACGCATCCTTCTTCTATTTATTGGATTCTTTTTATTCTGCACTTCTTTAAATTTATTAGATCTAAATTTTTTTAAAAAATTTCTTACCATATACGTTTCCTGATCCTCTTCTGAATCTGACTTGGGTTCATCCTTTTTGGTTGCGTTTAGTGCGATCATCTGGCTTGATTCCTTTGTTGTCCCTGCACACCTGGTTTCATGTAATTCAAGAGTAGAGAACAATTCTTCTAAAGTATTTACCTCCAGGTCTTTTGAAATATAGTAAGCATCGACGATTGATGTTCATTCTGGAGTTCTGGGAAACGCATTAAGTGCGTAGCGTATGGTGTCCCGGTTCGTTACCGTTTCACCAAGGTTCTCGAGACCAATACTCAATTCCTTTACCTTCGCGTGTAGATTGGCTACCTTCTCACCTTTTTCCAGACGGATGTTCGTCAGTCTGTTCCGAATGATGTCTCTTCTTGCTAGCTTGGCTTCAGATGTTCCTTCGTGAAGCTCCAGGAACTTCTCCCAGAGTTCTTTGGCCGACGAGTAGATTCCGATGCGGTTGACTTCTTGAGGCGGCAACACGCTCAGCAGGTGATATTCCGCACGGTTGTTCACTACGGAATCATTCTGCTCCTTCTTTGTCCACTGGCTCTCTTCTTTTACTTCTCCATTCTGATCCGTCGGAGCTACAAATTCATACTTTATAATTAACCGAATTTTGAAATCAGTTTTCAGGAAGAACTCCATACTACGCTTCCAGTGTGTGAACTCCCCCTCGAATTTTGGTGGAACAATGCTTGGTCCGGCCATCTAATTGCTTCGATCGACGGTTAGTCCTCCTGAAGCGCCTTGCTCTGATACCACTTGTAGGTCCCTTTGGAGGCCGGCAAGAGGGGAGGGGTGAATTGCCCTGAAAAATAAAACACCCTTTCTCGGATTTTTAACTAGAAAACAAAACTTGTAATAAAAAAGAAGAGACTACTTAACAGCAAACAGAGTTACTTGGTTTGCAATCAAGGGATTGCTAATCCAAGGAAAGTATAGCTCAATGTCTGACGATCTCCTCTGGGCGGAGTAGCTTCTTTATAGCGTTGACAGCACAACAGAATAGAAGAGCACAGAGAAAATGGATTACAAGTTGAATTACATATACTGTGCAGATCAGTGCTATATTGATAGCACTGTTCGGGGCGCCCTGAAGGATTCGGGAGCCCTGGGGGATAAAACTTTATCCCCCAACGTTCAGATCGAGTTTGACTCGATCTGGTCAAAATCTTCTGTCCGAGCGCCCGGAAGGGTTCCGAGCGCCCCGAGTTGTTCCGGGCGCCCGGAGCCCTAAAGTCAACAGAAGTTGACTTTCTTCATCCGGGACCACTGCTCCGGTTCAGCTCGTCTCGTTCCGGGTCTTTCCCTCCAGCTCCGCTAGCTTGGGTGATCTTAGGCATCCGGAATGGGCTCACCCGAACCCAAGTTCCGGCCTTCTTCTCGAGCAGCCTTCCTTCTCGATTTCTCGTCCCTCGAACGTCGTGTACGTTCTTCTCGTCCACCGGTGTACTCTTCCATGGTCACCTCGTCCCTCGGACACACCGAGCTCGTCAGCTCTCTCCCCGTGCCGTCCTTCTCGCTAACCGCGTCTTCCGCTCAACTTCCTGTGTTCCTAAGCTCCTGCACACTTAGACACAAGGGTTAGACAAAACAGGACCTAACTTAACTTGTTTGATCACATCAAAACACCTTGGAGTTCCAACACCAACATTGAGAGATATGACAATGATCCCACAGTTCGACCAAGCGAGGTAGCCGCTCGGCGAGAACTCCTCCACTCGGTCGTCCTTGGCTGTTCTTCCTTGTGGTGACTGGGTATAGTAGCTTGTCTCCTTCCGCTCGAACAAGCGCTTTGGTGACCTTAGCATTCTGCCGATCTACACTGAGCGTCTAGCGATCTTGCCTATTGTTCTGAGCTGGATGGGGGTCGGCTCGAACAAACCTCTTGCCGATCGGACATTGTCCGCACCGATCAACCATCATAGTCGACCTCCACTTGGCCATCATAAGTAAGCCCTTTGACATCTTAGCGTTGACCATCTTGACTTTGATCTCCATATCGGCTGCTATCTCTGTCATTTAACCCGCACTTAGTGGGCTCCTTTATCACCGTATCAGTGTTCAAATCAAAGAATTCAATAACTTTCACTATGTTAATCGTTTTGTTGACGTTGATCATCCAATAAAATAAACTAACAAAATACTCTTAAGATTTAAGATTTAATGTTATTATTATTATTATATATAACAGGAAGATTAAAAAAAATTATTAACTTAAATTCATTATAACCCTAACTCCTAAATTTTAAAATCTTAAATCCTAAATATATATAATATATTTCATAATTATATTAAAATTTTAATTTGGAATACTATAAATCAAAGGAAGTATGAACAACTCTTAAATCCTAAAATTTTAAATCATAAATATATATAATATACTTCAAAATAATAAATAATAAATAATAAATAATAAATAAGTACAGGTGCTTGAATTCATTTTAAACGCCTAAATCATATCACCAATAAATATCTAGATCAATTTCAGATGTCCTAAGTATCATCCGGATTGTTCCGCGCGTATAAATTCGCAACATATCAAAATATATCTGATATTTTTTTTTATTTTTTTAAGCTCCATTGCATCAATAAAATTTTGTAAAAAACAAAATTTAGATATGTACGGGTGCATGGGATACAGGAGAGTGAAGAGAGAATTAAAAAAAAAAAATTGATTTTGAATTGATAAAATCTATACGATCCGACCGATTTAATGACCCCAAATTAATTTCAATTCCAAAACTATGGACAAAGTAAACGTTGTGATTTTCGTAGAAAAATAAAAGATATACAGCCCCCGGCACAACTTTTTCAGCGAACCAAAGTTTGGGCGCAAGATCTACCGCCGCCGTTAGGTCGAGCAGTTTGTTTACAGAGCAAAATCAGCAATGTTTCGACGTCTCTCCGCCGCCGTCCACCGTCAACTTCAGGTGACTGCCACTCTCGGCCATCGTCGAACCGCCGCCGCCGCCTCTCGTTCACACTTTCTGGGTTTTGTCAGACCCTACTCTGTCTCCTCAGTCGCCGCCGACGATCCCTCATCCCTAATCGCCTCCTCCCTCACGAGATCGTGCGGGATCTCCGACCATGCCGCCCTCTCCATCTCCAAGAAAGTCCAGCCCGACGCCCTCGACAAAGCGCTCTCGGTGCTCGCCGTCCTCAAGGACTACGGCTTCGAAGAAGCTCATCTCGTCCGCCTCGTCAACCTCTATCCTCGTTCCCTCTTGATGGACGTCGAGAAGACCTTGAAGCCCAAGCTGGAGTTCTATTGCGGGATCAGCCTCGTCGGAACCGCCCTCCCGGAGGTCCTGTCAGCGAAACCCCGGCTGCTGACGGCTAGCTTGGAGAAGCGATTGATCCCCAACGTTGAGTTCCTCAAATCGATTTTGAAAACGAATAAGAACCTCGTGGATGCCCTAAAACACTCGCCTTGGTTGATGGCCTTCGACACCAGAACTGCCGTTCTTCCCAAGGTCGATGCTCTGCGCGCATATGGCGTGCCCGATGATGTAATCTTGGTGCTTTTGACCCGTTGCGGCTACGCTTTGGTGGCAGATACAGATCGATTCAATGATGCCTTAGACGCGGTAAAGAAGATGGGTATCTGTTCGAAGAAATCCACATTCGCCTATGCCCTCGGGGTGCTCGCTATATTCCCCAAGAAGAAGTGGTTGGAGAAAATGGAGAACTTGAGGGAATTGGGGTGGTCGCAGAATCATATCTTGGAGGCATTTGCAAAGTTTCCTTACATTATGCGGGCATCGACTGAGAAGATAAGGAAGACTGCCAAGTTTGTGGAAGAGAAGCTGGGATGGACACCGGAGCACACAGTGAAGAATCCGTTCGTCCTGTCGTTGAGCCTGGAGAAGAGGTTGATGCCCAGGTATGCCGTCCTGAGCATTCTAGTGCACATGGGATTGATCAAGCCTTGCTTCATTTGGAGTCATTTCAAGATTTCGGACAAGAACTTCCTGGTGCGATTTGTGACCAAGTATCAAGAGAAAGCTCCAGAGATAGTTGAAGCTTATCAAAAAGTGAAATCAGATATATGACTAGACAAATCTGCTAACAAGCAAACTCTAATGTAAGACAAGGTTTGCCTCTTACACCATCCATTGAGATGATCTGAATTGTTCAGTTGTCGCCTGCATCTTTGCTAGATTTTGTTGCGTTAACTTAAACTCAGTTTAGGGCATGTAGCTTGTTGCTTAGAGTATGATTGAGATGTATACCTCTATTAAGCTTTTGAAAGTTGATTTTTGATTGATCTAGTTGGCCCTATAGACTCAACTTATGCTGTTGATTTTCCTTTTGTGGGAGTGATATTAGTTAATAGTGCCTTTACTAATTACAATTGCTTTATCCTCTATTGATTCTGAGAGTGTGACTATGTAGGATGGAATGAAGAAAATCATTTCACTGAAAGATCTGATCAGTGATCTTAGTGTTCCTTGCGCACTCACTCATCAACTGTTTCTAGGATAGTGGAGTGAAAATGAACTTAACCAAGGAACAATGCTTTACTTTAAGGACTAAGTACATTTTCTTAAGGTTCTATTATGGTTGTGATATTTATTAATCCCATGGGGGATAGGAGAAAAAGATGATAATTATGCTTGAAACGCATGTGAGCTACATGAAGCTACAACCTTAAAGTTTACGAGAAACAAATAGAGTTTGATAGTATTTCAAATGCGAGCCAATTTGCTTAGACTGAATTTGCGACCTTAGCAATAAAATGCTATAGAAAACATGTTCAGTCCTTAGACATAGTGACTTAGTGTGTCTCGTGCTATCAAACCTTAGCAATAAAAGGTTTTGGGGGAATAATTCATTAAAATATCTCTAATATTTCGAGTCTTGATTATGTTCCTAAAGTTTTTACGGAGCCATTTATGTCCCTCATGTTTTACAAAGTATCTCAAATTTATCACCGTTGTCAATTCTTCTGTTTTCTCTAATAGAATCTTTCACGTGAGATACGCATGATCATTTTCAGTGCCCAACTTGCTCGCTCGCTCACATCAGGGTCAAGGAGGGAGGCGAAGGCAGAGTTCTTGCGGTCGGCAACAAGCTCGAGGAGGAGCGGCCGAAGCTGAAAACATCGGCCTTGACAAAGAGGGCGTTGTTCGTGACAAACTCAGGGGCAATGTAGCAGTTGGCGCCGGCGACACGAGTATGGAAGTGGGTATGGTCCTCTGGGAACTGACGTGCCATGCTGAAGTCGATGATCTTGGGCATCCACCGTGTTGAATTATAAAGTGATGTTCTTAGAAGACTAAGTTAATCTAGTTTATTGCGTGTTAAATGGTTTATTTTATAATTTGGAAATCTAATCATTGATAGTTTTGTCCGAGTCTTTAGGCGTTTAGAACGTGTCGTGTGTGATCCTATTTTATAGGATCACCCCTTAGGGTTATCACCCCCTAGGGTTTTCCCTTTGCCTAACCGTAGCTAGGACTTTTGCCTAAGTACATTTAGGATTTTCCTGCAAACTCATTCAAATATGTTAGCCACAAATAACCTTAACTTTGAACCTTTGCCATTTATCAAAACTCAGGTTCGATCTTCAGATGCTTCCTGCACCAACAATCTCCCCCTGTTTTATTATGACAATAAAATTCAGAGTTAAGTAACATATGAAAGTAGCATACCTCATCTCTTGCTAGAGCAGCTGGCTACGGCCCACCTCTCTTGGCTAGGATCCCCTGAGCAGTAATATCTATATGCACTAAGGCTAACTAACGCTGACCGAACTCATCATAAGGACTAAGGGAGGTAACCCTCCCTTGGGTCATGTCTATCTCTAAGGTCGAAAACATGTATGTTAATACATATGGACCTCTAGTCTAGTGACAAGACCGGATGCACGTATGATGTTATGAAACATATGTAATGCTATATCTATATCTAAACGTTGATTGAGGGCATACAAAAAGGAGTGAGAAGATCGCATTGTCGAAACGTTCCGAGACGCGATCGGCAAAATGCAGGTAGTCAGGACCCAATACATGATATAGTCCTGGACCTTAAGAGAGAGTGACCTGAAGTCAGTCACTACAGGTGGTCTCTACTCCCCAAAAAGATGCATATGGATAGTATCTAAGGTAATATGGGAGTATGACTCACCAAATGGTAGGTCCTTACTAGGGTAACATAAGAATGAACATGTGGATGGCCTAAGTCCAAGACTAGTGCATAAGAGGGTGGGAGAAAACTGAAAATCCTTTCCACCAACTCTGGTGGAGTAAGTCGGATCATCAACTCTATCTGGTTGTTGTAAAACTGAGCACACAAGTTGTGGTTAACTGCATGGCTGTAGTAAACCAGCTTATCTAGCTGGTAATGCACAATCATCTGGGTAATAGGAGAACAGTATTTAGCAAAAATGGTTCTGCTTAAATATCTACACTTTAATGGGGAAAAGGTATACCTAATGAACTCTAGCTTATGCCGCTCAATAGGAAACTTAGCATCGGTGGAAGGGGTACTACTGGAAGCAGGGTCTATGATCCGTCTCTTCCTATTTTTATACATGCATATATATAAAAATAAATGCATAGAAAATACATACAGACAAATATAATGTAATGTGGTATACCTAGGAAGCATCTAGAGGTGTTAGTAAGGTTGAAGGGGAGAAAATCGGGCTTAGACGGCGCCTCGGTGTGACTTGATTCGGGAAAGAACGCGGACAGAAGAGCTTCTGTTCGCTGGAAAAATCAGTGTTGAGGGCACCCTCAACCGCATTGAGGGTTCCCTCAATGCGTTATGGGGGCGCCTCATATCGGTGGGAGGCACCCTCCATACCGTTGGCGGGAAAATTCTCGCCGCTCCCAAGGGCGCCTCCTTTCATTTGGAGGCGCCCTATATTTTTTTTATTTTTTAAAATTATTTATTTATTTATTTAAGTTTAGCTTTAGGTTTTAAATTAGAGTTTGCGTTAGTTTTAATTAGGATTAGTTGAGTTAAGTTTAAGTTTGTGTTGATTTGATTAAGTTAAATTAATTTGGAATTACACTAGTTAAAGATTGAATAGTTTTATTAATTTGGGTTAATTAAGAATTTAATTAATTATTTATTAGATTAATTTAGTAATTTAATGGATTAATTCATTAATTAAATACTTAATTGATTAGTTTTATAAATTGATTAGATTAATTGAATTGATTTGATATTAATTAATTTGATTAGATTGATGAATTGATTAGATTAAGTCTAAATTTTACCTAGGTTCATCTCACCATTTTCTAAGTTATCAATCAGGGAACCTTATAAGTTTTTGTGAGATGGTTAATTTCATCTTTGATTTAGGTTATCATCTAAGGATTAATTTACATTTGAGTTAGACTCAGGTTTTTTAATTAGTCAATTGAATATTCATTTCAAAGATTGGCTTCCAGGCTGTGGCGAGGCACTAGGCCTTCTTGGGTATGGGATCATCCACCACTTCTAGACAAAGTCTTTCAAAGAAATTGGATATTTAATTTTTTTTCTTTTTGAAACCCCTAAGTCTAACTAGTCAAGTGTAAATTACGTCTAGATCCTTATCTAACCTAATCTAAGAATGTATAATAAGAGCAAGAAAACAAATATCAAACAATTCTATTTATAAAAATAGTTTTTCTATTGTCTCCCCCTGGATCATAGCCTCGATAGTGTCTATCAAGATAGTGGACTTAATCCTTGGGGACCCAATATTGTCCAAGTCCAACATGATTAATCAAGTTTGACTTGGGGACTCATGGCTGGACTACTTTTCTATTTGTTCTATTTATAATTGATAAATGAGACTTGTATTTTTGTTTAGCCTTAAATCCAAGTCCGGATTGGTTGTAGACGGCTCTCTATTTTCCAAGAATCAAATTAAGATACTTGGAACCCAAAGTGAACTGTTCCAACGTGTCTTTGAGTTCTTTAACTTGAGTTTTCAAATTGAAATTTTCTTCCTCAAGTTGTTGGACTTGAATTGAACTTCCAATTTGAACTGACTCAGTCAAAAGACTCAATTTAGTCTCCTCCTTAAGGATTGTTACCTCCTTTTGGAGTGACTTGACTCGAAAGTTGGATTTGGCTAATTTACGCATAAGGTAGTTAACTAAATTATGCAGTTTACTTAATTGAGAAATACTTACAGTGGATTTAGGCCCTTCGGAAATCGAGTTCTTCATCGGAGTCTTATGAAGAAGACTCATCCCATGTTGCTTGTAATGCTTTCTTCTTCCTTTTGATTCAGATAGTTGGCTTTGATGTGTCCCTTTTGGTTGTAGCCGCAGTAGGTAACTTTGAACTTTACTTTAGAACTGGCTTGTACTATCTTGAACTGAATAGCCTGCTTGATGTCCTTCTTCATGAATCCTTTTTCCTTTTTGTAGAGTTTGCGTACTAGGTTGACGATCTCGGCTGTGATCTCGTCATCGTCATCTTCTGAGTCCGATTCGTCTTCGGACTCGGGTTCAGTTCTACGCTTTGCTTTTGGTTCTCGAGTTCTGCTTGTACCTGCAATCAAAGCAATGTCTTTCTCGGCTGGACGTGCATTAGTCTGTTCGTGCAATTCAAATTCGAAAAATAACTCGTCTAGTCTAATTAAAGAAAGGTCCTTGGATACTTTTTAGCGTTTATCATGGATGCCCACAAAGTATTCCTTGGAAAGACATTGAATGCGTACCTTATTACGTCTCAATTCTCTATCTTTTGTCTGATCTCGTGGAGTCTGTTCAGTAGATCTTTTATCCGCGTATGAAGTTAGCTAGCTGTCTCACCTTCCTACATTTTTATGTTATATAACTTATTTAAAATTATATCGCGCTTACTTAGTTTCATATCGATGATGTCTTTGTGCAGCTCGATCAGCTTCTCCCATAGTTCTTTCGCGCTTGAGAATGGACCAACTCGGTTCAGCTCTTCCTTTGTTAGACCACATTGAAGAGTACATGCTGCTTTGATGTTGGCCTCGACCTTCTCTATTATACTTGCGTCCCAATTCTTACATGATACTAGTTTTCCCGTGCCATCGAGTGGGATTTAGATGACGGTTCTGATGATCATCCACATCTCAAACTGGGTTTGGAGGTAGGACTCCATTTGGCCCTTCCAGTAGCCGAAGTCCTCGCCGGAGAAGAGAGGCGGGCGAGCTGTGATGTAGCCTTCTTGGTGGGCCATTGTAGAAGTAAAATCTCGCACAAACAAAAACAAGAAACTTTGTTCCAAGACTTGGTCTTGGATTAGTAGTGCGGGATTAAAACTAACTGTGCGAACTCGAGTGGTGTTGCACCAGCTTCAAGGAAAAATTTTAATTGCGATAAAAATAGATCAGAAGGCGACAATTTTACCGATTCCGATCGACTTCGAAAAACTAAAAATTACCACGAAAAATTGCTTGAATAGTGGTTTCACCAATTCGAAGCGACCCACTCTGATACCAATTGTATGATCGAAAGTGCTAGAGGGGGGTCAATAGTGCTCGTGGCTTTCACGTCATTTTAAAACAATCGATTGGAGTAAACGTTACGCAGTGGAATAAAAAGAAACACCACACGAGCACACCAAGGAATTACTTGGTTCGGAGCCTGTGGCGACTCCTACTCCAAGGCCCACGCCCGTTGAGCGTTTACTTTGGGTAATCACTATCAATTCGAAAGTTACAATTTGAAGTACAATATAAATGAAAAACTTATACCGACAAACAAGGAATTAGTAAACTTGAAGCTTCTGGTCGTCGGAGTCGAGTTGTAGCTTTATCGGATAGTTCTCTGAGCAGCACATGGAAGACGGATTGCAATTTCGAATTGTTCTTTGTTGCTGCTCAAGACAGGCTTATATAGCCCATTGAGGGCGCCCTCAACAGCATGGAGGGTGCCTCCAACCTCACCGAATCTGCAGCGTGGATAAGCTCCACTTAGCTTCACCAGCAGCCTATCCGCCCGAGGGCGCCTCCAAGTCCATGGAGGGAGCCTTCCATCCAGCGTCCAAGGCGTCCTTAAGCTCCATGGAGGGCGCCCTCGACCTGCTTCCTGCACTGCTTCAGCCAAGGCACCCGAGGCGCCTCCAATCTCCATGGAGGGCGCCTCAGACACTATTCATCCAGGCTTGTAGTACTTTTTCATTCCCTGCAAGATATCTTAGAACAAAATACAAACTATATCCTATAAAATAAAGTTAGAACAAATATAACAAGATTAATATAACAATTTGACAGCCATAGGACTGTCCGGTTCTGATTAGGATTTCCAGTCGGAAACCCTAGGACTAATCGACTCCTACTGTTCCCTCACCGAGAAACGTGTCTTCACCTACTCCACTTAGGAGAGTTTACCTGTTGCCAGACCAGTCCTCCAGACTGGCTGGACTTTTGCTCAGCGCCCTAGGCTCCAGGACTTTCTACTGGACGTTCGCTCCACAACCCGTCCAGTCTTCCACCCGGTTAGTGACACTAAGATTTTCCACCTAGAGTCCCTGACTCTAGGATTTTTGCCCGAATCCCTCGACCTACCAAGACTTTTCGCCTAGAGTTACCATCCCCTATGACCTAGGGTTACCACACTACAAAAAAAATAGGTCTTTAGGTGCGGTTTTAACAAACTATAGAAGTGATTTTCAACCGATCCTAAAGATTTTGAATCGGTTACTTGACCGATCCAACAGCTTGCGCTCCTAGAATCAATGGCATTGGTTATAGCAACCGGTGGTGAAAATAGAACAACCGCTGCTGATGTCTCTATAGAAGCGGTTACTAACCGCCTTAATAGGTTACAATACCACTTCCTAGGGTTTTCCCTTTGCCTAACCGCAGCTAGGACTTTTGCCTAAGTACACTTAGAACTTTCCTACAAACTCATTCAAGCATGTTAGACCACAAATAACCTTAACTTTGAACCCTTTGTCATTTATCAAAACTCAGGTTCGATCGTCGGATGCTTCCTGCACCAACAGTTAGTGCTAACCGCACTTTACTTTATAGCTTTAGGAAGCCACTCGGCCTTATTCATCGCCGACTTAGTTTTAGAGTCGTCGCTCGGCTATTATTATCATAGACTTGAGTTTATAACCGTCATTCGACTGTTGATGCATAGACTTGGGTTTATAGTCGTCGTTCGGCTATTGAAGGCGCAGATTTATAGTCGTCGCTCGACTGTTGAAGAAGACTAGGGTTAATAGTCATTGCTTGGCTATCAAAGACAAGCGTTTATAGTCGCTACTCGAGTGTTGAAGAAGACAAGGGTTTATAGTCACCGCTCGACTGTTGACGAAGACAAGGGTTTATAGTCGTCACTCGACTGTTGATGAAGACAAGGGTTCATAATCGCTGCCGCTCAACTGTTAACAAAGATAAAGGTTTATAGTTGCCGCTCGACTTTTAACTTGGCCGAGCGGCACAAGAGTCTGGCACACTTGAGATTTTTATTCATTGTCGTCTTCCTGCATCCACAAGACATATATTCATACAAGTACATTAGGAGTTAACCATGTACCTCTCACCTGGCCCTATAGGGCTAGAGATGGTTGCACTCCGGGGTCGATCAAACTTTCTTCCATCTTCGTCTTACAAATAGTACACTCCTGAGCGGAGCTTCTGAATGGTTTTAAAAGGTCCTGCCCATGGAGCCTCTAATTTAGTGACGTCACCGACCGGCTTCACTCTTTTCACACCAGATCGCTGACCTAGAATGACCTTGGGATCACCCTCCGATTATAGTTTCGCTTCATGCGTTGTCTGTACGCCATCAGCCGGACGACGACCTTATCCCACGCTTCTTCCACCAGGTCAAGCTCCATGAGCCTCTGCTCAGCGTTTCCATCATCGTAGAGCTGCAGCCGATCAAATTCTACTCCAACTTCTACTGGAACCACCGCCTCACCGCCATACACCAGATGGAATGGTGTGATGTAAATCACCTCTCTTGGTGTGGTGCGTTGGGCCCACAACACGCTCAAGAGATCATCGACCTAGCTGCCTCCAGCATGGTCGAGCTGAGCCCGTAAACCCCTAAGGATTTCCCGGTTGGTGACTTCCACCTAGCCGTTGCTCTGAGGGTAGGCTACTGAGGTGAAAAACTGAGCAATGTCGTAGCCCTCGCACTACTCCTTGAGTCTTCGTCCGACGAACTACCTCCCATTATTCGAGACGAGCCAGTGAGGGATGTTGAACCGACATAGGATATTCTGCCATATGAACTTAATGACCATATGTTCGATTATCTTGGCTAGCGGCTCGACCTCCACCCACTTTGAGAAGTAGTCTACTGCGACAAGTAGAAATCTGTGCTGATCGATCGCCTTTGGGAATGGTCCAATGATATATATACCTCATTGGTCGAATGGACAAGACACCGTGGATGCCTTCATCTACTGCAAGGTGGTCCAAAAGTATCCTGCTAGCAGGATCTTTCGGCCAGCAATCTGCCATCCAGGTGACTTCCGTAGGAGCCTTGATGAACCTCCCTCAAGATATATTCAATGTCCTCTGATCCGACGCACTTGAGTAACGGTCTTGAGAAAGCTCTTTTATATAACTGGTTGTCGATTAGAGTGAACTGCTCGGCCCTCTTTTTCAACAAGCGAGCTTCTTCCTGATCGGCTAGAGTGCTACCCGATTGGAGAAACTCTATCAATGGGGTCCTCTAGTCACTCGAAAAGGTTATTCCTTCCATCCTATCAATGTGTGCCGCCAGTGAGAACTACTTAATCGATTGACTTATTATAACCATCGATAATGAACTGGCTAACTTAGCCAGCTTGTCTGCGGCCTGGTTGTCTAATCAAGAGATCTTCTGTATAACAACTTCTTGGAAGTTTGCCTTCAACTTCTCGAAAGCTTCTACATGTAGCCTGAGTTAGGAGCTACTTATTTCGAATGCCCCCAATAGCTGCTGAGCAGCCAGCTGAGAATCTGAGTGGATGAAGAGTTTTGCAGCTCCGACATGCCGAGCCACCTGCAAGCTGGCTATCAGGGCCTCGTACTCGACTTCATTATTTATAGCCCAATATTTTAGTCGTACAAACAATTGCATCCTGTCCTCCCATGGTGAAATCAAAAGAATGTCAATCCCACTGCCTTGTCGAGTGGACGATCTGTCTACATATATTTTTCAAGTAGCGTTCAGCTCGGCTTTCTGGACCTCAGTGACAAAATCAACTAAGGTCTGGGCCTTGATCGTCGTCCGGGGCTGATATTGTATATCGAACTCGCTCAGCTTGGTTGTCCATTTGATCAGCCATCTTGATGCCTCTGGGTTAAGAAGGACTCTCCCCAAGGCACTATTGGTCATCATGACGATCGGATGTAATAGGAAGTACGGACGGAACCTCCGAGCGGCGAGTACTAGTGTGTATGCTAATTTTTCAAGACTGGTGTAGCAGGACTCTATATCTTTTAATATACGACTCAGAAAATATATATGTTGTTGCTCGGAGCCATTCTGACACACTAAAGCCGAGCCGACCTCATACTCGATGGATGACAAGTAAATCCATAGTAGCTCGCCAACGATGGGCTTGGCCTATACAGGCAAGGAGGTAAGGTACTTCTTGACCTCTTCCAATGTCTTGTCGCATTCCACGTCCCACTGGAACTTAGTCGCTTGACGTAGTATCTTGAAGAACGGGTGACTCTGGTTGGACGATTTGGAGATGAACCTTGATAGTACAGTAATCCTCCTAGTCAGCAGTTGGGACTCCTTCAAGTTACGGGACGGGGGCATGTCTTGTAGTGCCTTTACCTTGCTTAGATTCGACTCGATCCCCCTTCGGTGACGATGAATTCGAGGAAGCGGCTACTTCCGAACAAGCACTTGTTCAGGTTTAGCTTGATTCTATACGCCCTCAAGGTTCGGCAAGTTTCTTCGATATTTGCACAAAGGTCAGCAGCTTGGAGGGATTTTATTAATATGTCATCGACATATACCTCCATGTTGCGACCGATCTGCCTTTGGAACACCTTGTTTATCAGTCTCTGATAGGTGGTGCCAGCATTCTTCAATCCGAACGGCATGACATTGTAGCAATAAGTTTCTTCGGCAGTGATAAAGCTAATCTTCTCTTGATCCTCCCGGGCGAACGACACTTGGTTATAACCTTGGTATGCGTCGAGCATGCAGATCAGCTTGCAACCCGCCGTGGAGTCCACCATCTGGTCTATCCTGGACAAGAGATAGAAATCTTTCGAGCAAACCTTGTTCAGATTACGAAAGTCGATGTAGACTCACCATTTGTTGCCCGGCTTGAAGACCAACACGATGTTGACGAGCTAGCTCAGAAACTAAACCTTGCGAATGTGGCCGGTTTCCAACAGTTTTTCTATCTCCCCCTGAATGATCTGGTTCGGCTTCGCACTGAAGTCTCTCTTCCGCTGTTTAACCGGCCAAGCGTCCGGTCGGACGTGAAGCTCGTGCTGAGCTACACTTAGCGAGATGCCCGGGAGCTCGTGGGTCGACCAAGTGAATACATCGTGATTTCGCCTAAGGCAAGTGACCAGCTCTCCCTTCCTTTCCTTTGTTAGGTCAGCTGTGACGAAGGTGGTGACCTCCTGTAATGCCCAAAAATTCTCAAAATAATTATTAGAAATATCCTAGTATTTTTCTGGAATTTTAGGATATTTTTACAGAATTTTTAGAGTAGCGAAAGTAGCAAAAATAAAGGGAATCGTAAAATAGCCTATGCGGGAATTGAACCCGAGACCTAATGGGTCCTACGACTTATAGATAGCTCTAATAACCAAGTGAACCCAGCAGGGCCGTGCTGAAAGGAAAGGGAATCAATTATGTTTATACTTAAGTTAGGCAAATTAACCACTTGATATAAATAGGGAAATTAAGAGAGGAGTTATGAAATTTTTATTCGTAACTTTTCCTCTCCCAAAACCCTCACACGCCGCCTCTTCTCCTTTCCCTTCTCCTCTCGGCGCACCAAGCCCCAAGGGCTAGGGTTCCATCCCAAATGCTCCCAGAGCACCTTTCCGGCGATAACTCCGGCACGAGGACGTTTCTCTCCGCGAGAAGAACGCGTGGACGTAAGAGGATCGTCGAGGGAATCGTCTCTACCGGACAACTAGCGACTAGATCCGTAAGAAAACTAGCGCAAGAGTTAAGAAACCCCTCACCTGCAGTATAAGTAGCTCTCATATGAATTTCTGCTTTGTTTGGTAGTATACGAATTTTGACACATAGGTTGTGCAATAGTGCACACTAGGTGTTCGATAATATGTGTAGCACAGGAAAAGAATGTAACTTAGGCATTTTAATAGCTTAGTAAGTGCAATAGAAGCATTTATTAAGTATGCATAGTTTTACTACAGTCATATGGGACTACGGTCCAATGGGTGGGCTCCCACAGTCGCCTCTAGGTTCAGATAACCAAGCTCTAGGTTCAGATAACCTAGCTCTAGGTTCAGATAACCTAGCTCTAGGTTCAGATAACCTAGAAATAGTAATATAAGAAGAACTCAGCTATAATCAGTATTTTATTTTAGCAGTGACACTGTACTGGATTAGATATCTATTGGGTTGGACTCCCACAGTCGTCCCTAGGTTTAGATAACCTAGTAACCCTACTAAATTCGGGACTTGCAATCCTGGGTCTAGTTAGGGATGCGCGCACAGCAAGTACAGTTGTCAGGCCCATCCAGCAGCATGATTATTATTTTAATCTACTTACGAATATAGTTTTCAAAACCTCACAAGTAGTTATGTGAATTCAGTACAGCTTTATCATTAGTTTAGAATTAGCTCAGTCCAGTTTGTTCGTATCAGTTTAGTCTTCTATTGATACAACGTGATAGATTATGTTAGCACTTGTTGCCATGACTAGTTTGTTGTATGCCATGCTATGTGTTTTTCATGTTCAGTACACATATATTTCAAATAGCATGTTTTAAAAGCATGATTTCATCGTATGCATGTTTTTGTGAGGTAGATGGTTTCTTACTAAGCTCTCAAGCTTACAGATACTCTTTTCCTTATACTGCAGATAAAGGTAAAGGAAAGATGGACTAGCGGAGGCTGGAGGTCAATGCAAGGAAGATGTGTGTGGGTGGAACTTGGAATAAAGATCTTAGGGATTTAGCAAGTTTTGTTTTGGGCATTAGAACTCTTTAGCACTTTATTTCTTCCGCACTTAAGTATGTTTAAATGTCATGAACTAGTGAATTATGCACCATGCCATGTTTAGAATGCTAGATAATTGATGCTAGAATGCATTTCAGTAGGTTTAGAGTTGGCATATGAGATTTCTGCTCAAACTAGGGCTGAAATCAGGTTCTGATATGAAATCAGAAACCCCGATCGATCAGCCGTTCGATTGGAGGTTTCTCAATCGATCAACTGATCGATTGGGCAACTTATTCCGTCAACAGAATGCGCCTGGATCGATCAGTCGATCGATCCAGCGAATTCGTCGCGAATAGAAGGTTTGAGGATCGATCAGCCGATCGATCCGAGCTGAACCTGCGTACAGCGCGTCGTTGAATCGATCCAGCCAATCGATTGGACATACTGGATCGATCAGCCGATCGATCCAGACGTTAGTTCCCGCATACATTAGGGTCTGGAATCGATCGCTGGATCGATTGCCCAACCTGGATCGATCAGCCGATCGATCCAAATTAGTCTCCGTGCACAGTAGCACGCTGGATCGATCCGTGGATCGATCAGAGGCCTAGTACTAGCTGAAAACACCTTAGTTCAGCCCCCGATGACAGCAGAAACCTAGAACACCCCTTCTAGCATAACCACAGCAATTCAAGGGGTAGTTTAAACATTAAGCTCAGATAGTATAGCGATTAACAGAAGCGTATTCATTAGTTCAGCAAAATTTTAATCAGACCAGCTTTCCGCACATGAATTAGACAGCATAATGTAACGATCGGCCTCACAGACTAGCCAGTAGAGGGCGGGTCGTTACAGAGTGGTATCAGAGCAGAAAGTTTCATACTTCCTACACACACATCAGCATTGAACCTGCAGCTTCCAAGTAAGAAACGTCTCTCACTTTATTATGTTCTTTCTTTCATGTTTATAGATACTGTAGCATGTTGATTGATGATAGTGCTTAACATGATAGTGATAGTAGTTGTATAAACATGATTGCTTTAGTTATGTATGTCCTTTGTTCCTTTAGAAATGGCACGAGGACACCCATTTAGAAGGGCACCAGCTATTGATCCCCAACATGAGGCAGGCAGTTCAGTGCCTCCCCCAGACCTTACAGCATTAGTGGCTCAGTTACAGAAGCAGCTAGCAGAACAGCAACAGTCGATAGCCACCTTAAAGGCTAATCAGCAGAATACTCCCACTGTCACCCCGGAACCAAACATAGCAACCCCAGTAGTTATAGAGGTTCCACCAGTCCAGCCTACAACACCAGTAGCCCCAGCAGCAGTAGAGGCAAAGAGAGAAGCCTATCTGATCCAGTGGCAGAGAGTCAAGCCCGAGAATTTCTCAGGCACCAGTGAACCATGGGATGCTCAAGCCTGGTTCAAAACACTGGAGAGTACGATGGAGCTTCTGGACTGGCCAGAACATGAGAAGGTGAAGTGCGCCTCCTTCTGCTTGACAGGAGATGCACGTATGTGGTGGGAGAGAATTAGAGCGAAGCGCCCAGTGAACCCGATGACATGGGCAGACTTCGAGAAAGAATTCTTCGAGGAGTTCTTCCACATGCGGGTCACAAACCGCCACTACGACGAGTTCACGGAGTTTCGTCAGGGCAACCTATCAGTTGAGGAAGCCGTGAAGAAATTCAATAGACTGGCTCGTCTATGGCCCGAACTAGTCAGCACAGAAAAAGAACGAGTCCGGTTGATGCTCAAGATGCTGAGACCGGAAATAGCAATGAACGTGGCTGGCGGCGTTCATAGGCCGCAGACCACCGAAGAACTAGTTAGAAGTGCTTTGACCACCGAGCACTATCAGAACAATATCAAGCAGCAGAAGCAAGTCCTCTCAGAGTCCAAAGGACAAGGAGGCTCAGGTACTCAGAAACAACAGGGCCACAACTCTAACTGGAAAGGGAACTCCAGCAACAAGCACAAACCAGGGAGTTACCCAAGGGGAGGACCAGCCAGCAAACAACCTAGTTATCCCAAATGTGCTACTTGCGGGAAATTTCACCCTGGAGTTTGTCGTAAGGGCACCCGAGGATGCTTTGAGTGTGGGCAGGAAGGACATATGGCTAAGCAGTGCCCAAACAAGACTAGTCTTCCTCAACCACAACCGATTCAGTACGGAGGCCAGCTAGCTCAGTTACATCAGATGCAGACCGCTCTAGATGGTCCACACATCAGTCAGGGCAGACTAGAAGCCCCTCCAGCTACGACCAATGCGAGGATCTACTCACTCACCAGAGAGGACGTAGCAAATGCCTCGACAGTTGTTACAGGTCAAATTAGTATTTTACAGCAAAGTACAACTGTCTTATTCGATACTGGGGCAACCCATTCTTATATATTCAGGGCATTTGTCGAGAAGTTAGCGATACCCCTAGAGATACTCAGTAGTCAGTTTCTGACGACATTACCTTCAGGAGAAATTATGGCATCCACGCACTGGCTCAGAGCAGTGCCAGTCATTATAGCAGACAGAGAACTCTTTTGTGATCTGATAGTGCTAGATATTGTTGGTGCGGGTGGCACTAACGGTCTAACCTAGGTTTTGATGAATGACAAATAGGTTAAGTTAGTTTTGTTGTTGTCTGACACTTTGATCGAGTGTGCAGGAGAAGTCCAGACAGGTCGACGGGCTGATCGGATGTCTGGCACGAAGTCCAGCTAGGTCGACGGGCTGACCGGATAGCTGGCGAGAAGTCCAAGCGGGTCGACGGGCTGACCGGACGCTTGGCAAGAAGTCCAGCTAGGTCGACGGGCTGACCGGATAGCTGGCGAGAAGTCCAGACGGGTCGAAGGGCTGACCGGACGTCTGGCAGGTAAGTAAGGTAAGTCACTGGAGGGGAGTGACTGCGAGGACGCGTTCCCGGGAAGGGAACATTAGGCGTCGATCCGGCTTAGATCCATTTCAGATGTCTAAGTCGAGATCGTGACTAGATTCCGGTCTCGGAAAGACGGAATCTAAGTCATACTATTTGTGCTAATTCATACTATTATAAAATGTGCTAACAATCTGTTTTGTAGGATATATATTGACTCGGACTAACTTTGTTTTGCAGGAAAAAGGAGTTTTCTGGAACAAGGTGGTCCGGGCGCCCGGAAGGAAATTATATCCAGGCCAAGTCGTCGCCACGTGGAGCATCTCGGTTTGAGCAGCTACGTCACATTCCAGGCGCCCGGAAGGAATCCAGGCGCCCGGAGCAACATATAAAAGAAGCCCCAGGCAGGAGCTTCAGAATCAATCCTTTTCACATCTGAGAACTCTGAGATTACTCGCTCTGCTGCTCTGTGCTCCAACGACGCTCACAAAGCTCCGACGACACGATCCCGCTCTTTTAAATTCCTTGTCTGTCGGTACAGCTTTGTTTTTCTCTTCATTAGCATCTTTTTGTATTTAAATTGTAATTATCCGAATTGCTAGTGAATTGCCCAACGAAAGTACTCAAGGAGTACGGGCCTTCGAGTAGGAGTCGTCACAGGCTCCGAACGAAGTAAAAAAACCCTGTGTCTACTTTACTTTTCCGCTGCGCTTATACTCGATATTTTCGAATCGCTATTCACCCCCCCCCCTCTATCGAATCTAACGGTCCTACAAGTGGTATCAGAGCAGGTACCGCTCTGATTTGGTGCAACCACCAATCAGACTGGGGGTGAAATTTTTTTTCTTCCTTTTTTTTTCCCGGTCTTCAGTTTTACACTTAATTCCAAACTGGTGTATCATTTTTTTTGAATATTTTTTTGTTGCAATTAAATCTAAATTGGTGCAACACCAATCTAGATTTTTCTACTATTTTTTCCTCCCACACTACTAATCCAAGACCAAGTCTTGGGATATTTTTTTTGGTTATTTACTTGTGCACAGGATGTCCCAACAAGAAGGCTTCAGCACAGTACGACCTCCACTCTTCAACGGAGACGATTTTCCGTACTGGAAGAAGCGCATGGAGGTTTACCTCAAAACAGACTTCGACCAGTGGATGAGCGTTACGAGACCCTACAAAATTCCAGCAGATACCTCCGGGAATATACTGGATCCTGAAGACTGGACAGCAGATTTGAAGAAAAAGGCATCAACAGAAAATAAAGCGATCAACACTCTACAGTGCGGACTAATAAGAGAAGAACTGAACAGAGTCGGTCCACACAAAAATGCTAAAGAGCTGTGGGACAAATTGATCGAGCTACATGAGGGAACGAGCGACGCCAAGGTAACAAAACGAGACCTGCTTTTAAATAAAACTTTTAATATAAAAATGCAGGAAGGTGAAACGGTGAATCAGCTCCACGCGAGGATCAAGGACATCCTCAACAGGCTTCATGCGATAGGCCACCAGATGGAAAATAGAGACTTAATAAGGTACGCATTAAATGCTTTCCCACGTAATAGTTTGTGGGCATCAATCGTAAATGCCTACAAAATCTCTAAAAATCTTTCTAAGTTAAAATTAGACGAGCTCTTCTGTGAATTAGAATTACATGAACAAACTAATGCTGGAACCGAGAAAGGTATAGCTTTATTTGCAGGTTCCTCCAAAGAAAAGAAGAGCAAGCCTGAATATGAAGAAGATTCCGACCAAGACTCCAAAGACGAAGAACACCTGGTGAACTTGGTAAGAAAAATGTTCACCAGGAGAAAAAGGAGCTTCAGCAAAAAGGACCTTCAAAAGATCAGTTCTCCGTCAGAACAAAAGAACGTGACTTGCTACGGCTGCAACAAAAAGTGACACTACAAGAACGAATGCCCAAAACTGAAGTTCGACAAACCGAAGCCAATCAAAAAGAAGGCCCTCAAAGCAACATGAGACGACTCCTCGGACAAATCGGAGGAAGAAGAGAAGAAACATCAGAGCCACCTCGCACTGATGGCCCGCGAAGCTGAAACAGAAGACGAGTCGGAAGATGAAGACGGGTCTGAACCCGAAACAAGCCACGAGTCCGTACTCGTTTCCGAAGGCCCGAATGAGGTAGATTTTAACTTAAACAAAAAAATTTTAGAATTATTTCCTATTTAAATAGTAAATTGATTAAACTAGAAAATGAAAACAAATCGCTTCTTGAGGAAAATCAAAACCTCAAGGAACAAATAAAAAATTCAAATCCAACTCAAGATCTAACACTTGAGGAGGAGAATTTATTATTAAAAAATGAAATAAACAATTTAAAAGAGATGTTAGAAAAATTCACAACAAGATCAAAAAATCTAGACTTAATCCTAAATAATCAAAAAGCATGCTATAATAAAACCGGACTAGGATATAAGTCGAATTCAAATAAAACCTTCAAATCATTAATAACCCAATACAAATCAACCAATCTAGCTTGGGTTCCGAAAGCGTGCTTAACCACGCAAATAGGACTTAATCAATATTATATACCTAAAGAAAAAATACATTATATAGAATCGAATAAACCAAATCAAAATCCAAAATACAAACCTAAATCAAATTCAAAATCTAAACACTTTAAAAATCAACAAAATTATCACCAAGTCAATTATAATTATAAAAGGAATCGACACAAACCTAAAACCAAAATTTAAATTAATGGCCAATAATTCAGGGGGAAGCTCCAGAATAGCTGGCACCTCCAAAACTAACTTACCCGACAGGGTAACCCAAAATTAACTAACCCGGCAGGGTAATTAGGATTAGTTAAAAAGAGACCAAGTTTAACTTGAATCATGGTACTGGTGAAGTTTTTGGATGATAGTACGTTAGGGAAACTTGGGCATCGCATGTCTAGAAAGATATGGTTTCGATCTGGTGCATTTGGCCAAGTGGAACTGACCGAAGCTACCCTTAAATAAATCCTAACCAGTTAGACCAAGATTTAGTACTAAGCTCCGTGGATAGGACTATTCGGAAAACCTCGAAAGGTTGGTTACTACTAATGACGTCCATGTGACTCACCAAGCTTAGAAGTTTATCCGAAGAATGCCTATCTGTGGAGACCAAAGCTAAATCTGAATCTAACACAAGTTAAACCAAAACTCCATAATTAAAAATCCAATTTCATCTCACAAAATCATAGGATTCCCTGATTGATAATATAGATCGGGTGAGATGAATAAGGCTTAAATTTGTAAACTTAAAAATTAATTTCAAAATTCTAACTTTAAACCTAAAAATTAATTTCAAAATTCTAACTTTAAACTTAAAAATTAATTTCAAAATTTTAATTTTAAACTTAAAAATTAATTTCAAAATTTTTTTAAAAAACTTAAAAATTAATTTCAAATTTTTTTTAAAAAACTTAAAAATTAATTTCAAAATTCTAATTTTAAACTAAAAAATTAATTTCAAAATTTTAACTTTAAAACTTAAAAAAAAAAACTTAATTTCAAAATTTTAACTTTAAAACTTTAAAAAAAAAATTTAATTTCAAAATTCTAACTTTAAACTTAAAAAATTAATTTCAAAATTCTAACTTTAAACTTAAAAATTAATTTCAAAATTTTAACTTTAAACTTAAAAAATTAATCTCAAATTTTTTAAAACTTAAAAATTAATTTCAAAACTCTAATTTTAAACTTAAAAATTAATTTCAAAATTTTAATTTTAAACTTAAAAATTAATTTCAAAATTCTAACTTTAAACTTAAAAATTAATTTCAAAATTTTAATTTTAAACTTAAAATTAACTTAAATAATGCCTGCTCAAAAATAAAAAGACTAACTTTAAATCCTACTTACTGTAGGAAACCAAGTGGATTTTGGACAGTGGTTGCTCCAAACATATGACTGGAGATCACACCAAGTTCACTCAACTCACTTACAAAAGCTTAGGAACAGTTGCCTTTGGAAATAACGGCAAACTCAAGGTAATTGGTATAGGTAATATTGAATTAAAAATAGACTTTATAATTACAAATGTTTTACTTGTTGAAAATTTTAAATACAATCTTCTGAGTATAAGTCAATTATGTGATACTAGGTATAAGGTAAAATTTCTATCCACTGAGTGTTTAATCAAACATCTAGATAATCCTACCATAAGCTTAAAAGGTTTTAGAAAAGACAACATCTATGCCATCAACTTAATCACTTCTTCCATTAAGTGTTATTTAACACAAAAAGAAGAAACTTGGTTATGGCATAGGAGAATGTCTCACACCAACTTTAGAAATATAAGTAAACTAAATGGACTTGTGAGAGGCTTACCAAAATTACCTAACTTAGATTCAACCATATGTAATGCTTGTCAACAAGGTAAACAAACTAAATCCACTCACAAACAAACAAATCAGGCACAAACTAACTCAATATTAGAACTACTACATTTAGACCTTTTTGACTCCTATGGAGTCAAATCTATAAATGGAAACTTATATTGTTTAGTAATTATAGATGATTATTCTAGGTTTACTTGGGTAAAATTCTTAAAATATAAAGATGAAACTTTTGAAATCTTTATAAATTTCTGCAAACAAATTGAAAACGAAAAAGATATTAAAATTAAAAGAATCAGGAGTGACAACGGGGGAGAATTTAAAAATCACAACTTTAACAGATTTTGTCTTGAAAATGGTTACCATCATGAATTTTCATGCCCTAAAACCCCCCAACAAAATGGGATTGTAGAAAGAAAAAATAGAACCTTACTTGAAGCTTCTAGAACAATGTTAAATGAATATAACCTACCTAAATATTTTTGGGCAGAAGCTGTTAGTACAGCCTGCTATGTACAAAACAGAACAACAATAAATAAAACCCATAACAAAACCTTCTTCGAAATGTTTTATAATAAACAACCCAATATAAAATATTTTAAAGTATTTGGGTGCCCAGTTTTCATCTTAAATACAAGAGAACACTTAAGAAAATTCTCTTCTAAAATTGAAAATGGAATTTTTGTAGGATATTCCCTAAATAGTAGAGGCTATAGAATCTATAACAAGGTTACCTTAAAAATTGAAGAAACTACTAATGTAAAATTTGAAGAAACTAAACAAACCTTAGAACTTACACAACCACTTGAAGTTGTTCCAGATACCAACCAAACTCTAAGTCATGAAGAAGAGGAACAACATCAAGAGAGTCGACCCCCTAGAACAATAAGGGTTAACCCAAACCACCCAACTGATCAAATAATTGGTGACCCAGACTTGAGAGTTCAAACCAGATCATCCTTTAGAAACCTAAGTCAAATTTCTCTAATTTCAAAAATTGAACCCAAAACTATGGATGAATCCTTACTAGACCCAGACTGGATTATAGCTATGCAAGAAGAACTAGCCCAATTTGAGCGTAATGAAGTTTGGGACCTAGTACCACCACCTAAGAATAAGAAAATAATAGAAATAAAATGGGTATTCAGAAACAAATTAAGTGAAACTGGGGAAATTACTAGAAATAAGGCTAGGCTAGTTGCCAAAGGGTTTAGTCAGGTTGAAGGACTTGACTATGATGAGACCTATGCCCCAGTAGCCAGATTAGAATCCATTAGAATGTTACTAAGTTATGCAGCCCACAAGGGATTCAAACTTTACCAAATGGATGTTAAGTCTGCCTTTCTTAATGGACTAATTAAAGAAGAAGTTTATGTAGGACAGCCTCCTGGGTTTGAAAGTCTAGAACACCCTGATTATGTTTTTAAGTTAAAGAAGGCATTATACGGACTTAAACAAGCACCCAGGGCATGATATGAAAGGCTAACATCTTACTTAACATCTAAAGGATTCAACCAAGGTCAAATTGACCCAACCTTGTTTGTTAAATCATTAAATACAGACATATTTATTGCATAAATATATGTAGATGATATAATATTTGGTTCAACAAATTCAGAATTTTTAGAAGAATTTATTAATCTAATGGAAAAAGAATTTAAAATGAGCTTAGTAGGAAAATTAACTTATTTCTTAGGATTACAAATTAAACAAACAAATGAAGAAAATTATATTTATCAACACAAATACACTAAAGAATTACTTAAAAAAAATCGGAATGGAAAATACAAAAGAAATAAAAACACCTATGGCAGTAAACACAATCTTAGATAATGACTCAAATGGAAAACCAGTTGATTTAAAATATTATAGGAGTGCAATAGGTAGCCTACTGTACTTAACTGCAAGCCGACCTGATATTTTATTTATAGTTAGTATGTGTGCTAGATACCAAACTTGCGCTAAGGAATCCCATTTGACACAAGTTAAAAGAATTTTTAGATATCTTAAAGGAACAACAAATGTAGGAATTTGGTATCATAGGACCAATAGTTTTGAACTAATAGGGTATTCCGACTCAGATTATGCTGGATGTAAATTAGACCGCAAAAGCACAAGTGGTGGATGCCAATTATTATGTTCATCACTCGTCAGCTGGTTTAGTAGAAAGCTGTTGGAGTGTATACTGAAAGCCTAAGCTTTGTAAACATTCATTATGAATAAAGAATCACATTTGGTCAAATTGTCTACATTTGTTTGTAGTTGTTCATTTAATTTATATTGTAGATAACATAGTATGTGGTGTCATATGCAGAAGATGATGTTATCAGTACCTTATAAATTATAAACAGTAGCTCACGACCAAAATGGAAAGGAACAAACCATTAGAAGGTCGTAGTGTAATTAGGTATCAGTTTGTCTTGACTGTATAATTACACTAGTACACTTAGAGTGTATTGAGTAGGACCATTTGAGGTCATTTCTTTTATACTGACTTTATAAAGGAACAAATATCTCAATTATTATGGAAGTGTGTACTCTTAATCCTAATATAATAACAAGCACATATATTTGATATTTATTTCTTTAATGTATCAATGGGTGAGATTTAGTTCGATGAATCAATAAGCCCGATAAATTGGGAAATGGTATCACTTATAGTGTGTGTTGTTGATTATAGAAGGAAACTGTGTCCTAGAGATACTAGGTTGATGATGTCCTCAAGAGGAGCTCATAAGGATTGTCATGTTAAACCCTGCAGGTGGACTTAGTCCGACATGATGATAAGGTTGAGTGGTACTACTTTTGGACTTAGATATTAATTAAATGAGTTGTCAGTAACTCACTTAATTAGTGGACATTTGATATCTTAAACACAGGGAGACTAACACACTCATAATAAGAAGGAGCCCAAAAATGTAATTTGGGATTGGTACGGTAGTTCAATAATAGTTCTCTAGTGGAATGAATTATTATTGATAAAATTAAGTTTTGTGTTCGGGGCGAACACGGGATGCTTAATTTTATCGGGAGACCAAAACCAATTCCTCCTCTCAATCCCTATCGTAACCTCTTATTTATAGAGTACTATACCCACCTATACCCACCTTCTATACCCATCAATAGGGGGCCGGCCAAACTAGCTTGGGAACCAAGCTAGGGCCGACCTAGGTATAAATTGGGGTGGCCGGCCCTAGCTTGAACCCAAGCTAGTGGGGGCCGGCCAAATTAAATTAAAAAGGGATTTTAATTTTAATTTTTATTATGTGGAAGAAATAATTTATTAAAGAGAATTAAAATTAAAATATCTTTCTTGTAAAAGATCTACAAAAGATTAAAGAAAGAGATTAGATCTCTTTCCTTATTTGTAGATTGGTGAGATATTTTATTTTCTCTTTAAAATTATCCACATGTTGATAAAATTAAAATTATAGAAATTTCCTTTTATCAACCATGAAGAGATTTTTAAAGAGAAATTTTATTTTTAAAATTTCCGGAAACAAATTAGGAAGTTTTAATTTGTTGATTAAAACTTGTCTAATTTATTTCCTCTTGATGTGGCCGGCCATTAGAGTTTAATTGGAGAAATTTTATTTTATTTTTCTCAATTAAATCATGTCAAGGAAATTAAGGAAATTTTATTGTAATTAAATTTCTTAATTTGCCTAGGCCAAGGAATATAAAAGAAGGGGTAGGGGTGCCTTCATGAGATACAACCTCTATTATTTCTCTCCCTCTTTTATTCCTTGGAGTGGCCGGCCATCCTCTTCCTCTCTCCCTCTTTGTGGTGGCCGAATCTCTCAAAGGCTTGGAGCTCTTGTGGCGGCCGGATACTTCTTGGAGAAGAAGAAGAAGAAGAAGAAGGAGAGAAAGCTAGCATCTCTTGGAGCTTGGTTGGTGTTTTGATTTTCTTCCTTGGTGAAGCTTCTTTATTGGCCGAACCTAGCTAGGAGGAGAAGAAGGTGGTTGGTGGTTTCTCATCTCGGAAGATCGTTGCCCACACAACGTCCGAGGTTAGAAGAGGAATACGGTAGAAGATCAAGAGGTTTTTCTACAAGGTATAACTAGTAATTTTTCTTTCCGCATCATACTAGTTATTTATGGAAATAATACCAAATACAAGAGGCTTACGTTCTAGAATTTCGAATATGTTTTTCGATGTTGTGTTCTTTTGTTTTTTCTTTTCCTTGTGATTTGATTATTCTTTTTGGTTAACCTAAAGTTATTTTAGGAAATTAAATATTAGATTTCTATAAAAGGTTTTGTCTAGTCGGTGGTGGTTGCTCCCATATCCAAGAAGGTCGTGTGCCTCGCCACGTCAGTATTGGGAACCAATTATGGAAATTAATATTTAATGGAATTAATAACTTAAGGTGATTTGGGTCGAACGTGTTAAGTTCCGCAGGAGATCCAAGTCAAAACCTAAAAGAACAAATAGATTAAGTCTTGGATCAAACGTGTTAAGTTCCACAGGCGATCCAAAATTTAATTTAAAAGAACACATGGTAGCTAGGAAAAGGTTCAGACCTTGTACAAAATTTTTGTACAGTGGAACCTCTAGGCTTTCCGAGTAGCAACCAACAAAAGCAACATTGTGTTGCTCTATCTACAACTGAGTCAGAATACATAGCTATAGGCGAATGTGTTGCACAATTATTATGGATGATGCATACTCTAAAAGATTTCAACTTAAATATCACAAATGTAAAAGTATTAATTGACAATATAAGTTCAATTAACTTAACCAAGAACCCTGTGCATCATTCAAGAACCAAACATATTGAAATTAGGCACCACTTTATCAGGGATCATATTACTAAAGGTGATATTGAACTCAAATACATTGAGTCCAAGTCAAATTTAGCTGACATTTTCACAAAACCACTCCCTGAAAGTGAATTTAGCAACTTACGTCGAAAATTAGGAATGTGCTTAATAGACTAGGATTCTTTCAAAATCATTTTCAAGAGTAATTGCTTTCAAATTATAAGTAAAACTTGTTTGTTTTCAAAACTTTCCATTTTTAGATTTTCAAAAACAGCTTTGGCCTTAGACTAGTTTTGAATCCCTAGAAAGCATGTACCCATAGGACTAGTTTTTGAGCATCTCACCAACACCTTAGGTTTACCTTGCTTGTGTTTGACAAACATAGAAAGGGGTGAGATGCATAGGCCAAATATCTGGACTTAAGATGCTTATTTCAGTGCATCAACATAAGTCTGGACGTTAAATACAAATCAGACATTAATCAGATTAAGTTAATCAGTCAAGTCAAACACTGACTGCTTATAATCAACTTAATCTGATTAACCAAGTGAAAGCTACTATCTTCTGATAGTTAGTTAGTAAATAATTGGTTAGACAGCTGTTTAATTTTAAGTGTCACGTTCAGGGGGAGAAATTAATTAACTTTTGTATGTTTTTGTATATTTATTTTAAAACTAACTTATTTTTTGAACACCAGTCTTCAAAAAGTTAAATTTAACTAAGTGTTTGAAAAATTGGAAGTTTAAAAAACCCCTACCTTTAAAACTAACATTTCAAACTTGATTTTAAAGTTGAAAATTATTACAAATTTAAACCTATTCAGTTTTGTAACATATGCTTGAAAATTAAACTTTCCAAACTTAACCTTTATCAAAGTAGCCTTAACAAATTTATTTTGACTAAAATTTTACTTGTTTTTTGAAAAATTAATAATTTTGCTTTGTTTTGAAAAATCAAATTTGAAAATTGGAATTTGAAAACTAGAATTTACCTTTGAAAAGTAAATGTTACTTAAACTTGAAAAGTAAATTTGAAAAACCTGATTTGAAAATTTTACACGTTTGAAAAGTTAAACTTGATTAACTTTAAACTTATAATTTTCAAAATTCAACTTGTCTCCCCCAAGTCAACTTGACTATTTTTTAACTTGCTGTTAAAAATTGTACTTTTATTAGTATCTTTGAATTTTTGAACTAAACTTTTTATTACTCTACACTATGCTTGTTTACCCTTGCTTATTTTTTGATGAATGCCAAAGGGGGAGGGTTAGGTGGTTAAGTTAGCTAAACCAAATTGAAAACACTAAAACTAACTTTAAAACCGATGTACCTGTTTTATTTATTTTTACGTCCTTTCACTAACTTAACCAGGTTGTCATTCTATCAAAAAGGGGAGATAGTTGGTGCGGGTAGCACTAACGGTCTAACCTAGGTTTTGATGAATGACAAATAGGTTAAGTTAGTTTTTTTGTTGTCTGACACTTTGATCGAGTGTGCAGGAGAAGTCCAGACAGGTCGACGGGCTGACCGGATGTCTGGCACGAAGTCCAGCTAGGTCGACGGGCTGACCGGATAGCTGGCGAGAAGTCCAGACGGGTCGAAGGGCTGACCGGACGTCTGGCAGGTAAGTAAGGTAAGTCACTGGAGGGGAGTGACTGCGAGGACACGTTCCCGGGAAAGGAACATTAGGCGTCGATCCGGCTTAGATCCATTTCGGATGTCTAAGTCGAGATCGTGACTAGATTCCGGTCTCGGAAAGACGGAATCTAAGTCATACTATTTGTGCTAATTCATACTATTATAAAATGTGCTAACAATCTGTTTTGCAGGATATATATTGCCTCGGACTAACTTTGTTTTGCAGGAAAAAGGAGTTTTCTGGAACAAGGTGGTCCGGGTGCCCGGAAGCAAATTATATCCAGGCCAAGTCGTCGCCACGTGGAGCATCTCGGTTTGAGCAGCTACGTCACATTCCAGGCGCCCGGAAGGAATCCAAGCGCCCGGAGCAACATATAAAAGAAGCCCCAGGAAGGAGCTTCAGAATCAATCCTTTTCACATCTGAGAACTCTAAGATTACTTGCTCTGCTGCTCTGCGCTCCAACGACGCTCACAAAGCTCCAACGACACGATCCCGCTCTTTTAAATTCCTTGTCTGTCGGTACAGCTTTGTTTTTCTTTTCATTAGCATCTTTTTGTACTTAAATTGTAATTATCCGAATTGCTAGTGAATTGCCCAACGAAAGTACTCAAGGAGTACGGGCCTTCGAGTAGGAGTCGTCACAGGCTCCGAACGAAGTAAAAAACCCTGTGTCTACTTTACTTTTCCGCTGCGCTTATACTCGATATTTTCGAATCGCTATTCACCCCCCCCCTCTATCGAATCTAATGGTCCTATAAGATTGTAGGATCGAAAAGAATTTAGATATCTCCACAATAGCATGATATTGTCCACTTTGGGCCTAAGCCCTCATGGTTTTGCTCTTGGGCTCTCCCCAAAAGGCCTCATGCCAATGGAGATATCTTTTTCTTTTTTAAACCCATGATCTTTCCCATGTGTTTTCAATATGGGACTATGTTTGCAACCTTGCAACCCCAACAATCCCCCCCTCAAACAAAGGACCATAGGCTTCCCACGTCCGATCCTAGACCCACCAGGTCTTCCTGCCCCTCGGTCCACCCGACCTACTAGGACTTCCTTGCCTAGTCGCAACTAGGACTTCCTGCCTGGTGTCTGGTTCTCTTGATCCGAACATAGGAGCCCCCACTTTCTTTGTTCGAGGTCAATATTATACCCACATGACTCAATCAGACCATAGTTCTTGTGCACAGTCGGTGGTTAAACCTTCTGGCAGTCCAGGCTCTGATACCAATTGTAGGATCGAAAAGCATTTAGATATCTCCACAATAGCATGATATTGTCCACTTTGGGCCTAAGCCCTCATGGTTTTGCTCTTGGGCTCTCCCCAAAAGGTCTCATGCCAATGGAGATATCTTTTTCTTTTTTAAACCCATGATCTTTCCCATGTGTTTTCAATATGGGACTATGTTTGTAACCTTGCAACCCCAACAGATATGACTGATTATGATGTCATCCTTAGAATGGACTTCCTAATCAGATACGGTGCCTCTATAGAGTGCCGTAAACAGAAAGTTGTATTCCAACTTGAAGCAGAAGTACAATTCGAGTACATCGGAGAACCAAAGAGAAAGGCCAAGAAGTTTCTCTCCGCTCTAAAAGCACAAAAATTAATGGATTCAGGATGTACGGGATTCCTAGCACATGTAGTCAATACCAGTCAGAACAAGGACCAACAGCTAGAAGAGGTCCGAGTTGTATGTAACTACCCAGCAGTCTTCCCTGAAGAGTTACCAGGCCTGGCACCAGACAGGGAGATTGAATTCGAGATAGAACTCATTCCCGGCACAAATCCTATCTCCAAAGCACCTTATCGCATGGCTCCAGCAGAACTGAAGGAACTTCATGAGCAACTACAGGAGCTGCTTAACAAGGGCTTCATACGTCCGAGCCACTCACCATGGGGAGCGCCTGTATTGTTCGTGAAGAAGAAGGACGGGAGCATGCGCCTGTGCATAGACTACCGGGCATTGAACCAAGTCACCATCAAGAACAGGTATCCTCTTCCCAGAATAGATGACATGTTCGATCAGCTAAAGGAAGCAGCAGTGTTCTCTAAGATAGACCTCAGATCAGGTTATCATCAGCTGAAAGTTAAAGAAGGGGATATACCCAAGACAACATTCAGGACTAGATACGGACACTACGAGTTCGTAGTCATGCCCTTTGGCGTGACAAATGCTCTAGCTACTTTCATGCACCTCATGAACAGAGTATTCAGGGACTACCTAGATAGATTTGTTATTGTGTTTATCGATGACATTCTTATCTATTCAGGAACTCAGGAAGAACACGCAGAGCACCAGAGAATAGTATTGCAGATCCTCCAACAGAACCAGCTGTACGCCAAGTTCATGAAATGTGAATTTTGGTTAGATCAGATAGCCTTCCTGGGTCACATCATCTCAAAGGATGATATCATGGTAGACCCTAGTAAAATAGAAGCTGTGAGTAACTAGAAGAGACCTAAGAACGCTAGTGAAATCAGAAGCTTTCTGGGATTAGCAGGTTATTACAGAAAATTCGTAGAGGACTTCTCCAGGATAGCCTCTCCACTGACAGCTCTCATCAGAAAGAACAGAAAATTTCAGTGGACAGAGGACTGTGAGAACAGCTTCAGCGAGCTAAAGAGGAGATTGACCAGTACTCCTATTTTGACTCTACCAGAAAACACAGACAGCTTTGATATTTATAGTGACTCCTCTAAATTGGGACTAGGAGCAGTACTGATGCAAAATGGCAAGGTGATCGCCTATGCCTCCAGACAACTCAAGGAATATGAGAAGAATTACCCTACTCATGATCTTGAGCTTGCAGCAGTGGTGTTCGCTCTCAAAATTTGGAGACATTACTTGTATGGAGCTCAGTGCAGAGTGTATACAGATCACCAGAGTCTGAAGTATTTCTTCACTCAGAAGGATCTGAATATGCAACAGCGTAGATGGCTTGATCTGGTCAAAGACTACGACATAGACATCCTCTACCACCCAGGAAAAGCCAATAAGGTGGCAGACGCACTTAGTTGGAAGTCCGATGTTATCTTACTATCCCTAGCAGCCATGTCACCACCCCTACAGAAAGAGATCACGGATTTTAGTCTCGAACTTATAGTGGGAGAACTCTCTACTATGACATTAGCATCTACCTTGCCTAATGACATTCAGACAGCTCAGGAGCAGGACCCTAAAATTCAAAAAATCAAGCAGGGGTTAGCAGAATCAGAAGGTAGAGAATTCAGAGTGTCCGATAGTGGGGTATTATACTTCGATGACAGACTCTGTGTTCCAGATCAGGAGGAACTAAAGATGAAGATTTTAGACGAGGCTCATAGGACTCCTTATGCGATGCATCCAGGTTCCACCAAGATGTACCAAGATCTAAAGAAACGTTTTTGGTGGCACGGGATGAAAAGAGATATCGCTAGATATGTTAGTACCTGTCTGACTTGCCAGAGAGTCAAGGCAGAACACCAGAGACCAGGCGGAGTTCTGCAGCCTATCCAGATCCCAGAATGGAAGTGAGAAGACATTTCTATGGATTTTATAGTGGGACTACCCAGAACCACGAATGGTTTTAATACCATCTGGGTAATAGTTGACAGGTTGACTAAATCAGCCCACTTCTTAGCTATCAGGATATCCTACTCCATGGAGCAGCTAACTCAGTTGTATCTTAAGGAGATCGTCAGACTGCATGGAGTCCCACGGACCATCATTTCAGATAGAGACAGTAGGTTCACATCACACTTCTGGGAGTGTGTGCAGTCAGCATTGGGCACTAAGTTGAAATTCAGCACAGCTTTCCATCCTCAGACAGATGGTCAGACGAAGTGAGTAAATCAGGTACTTGAAGATATGCTCCGAGCATATGCCCTAGACTTCAAGGGTAGTTGGTGCAAATATCTGAGTTTAGCAGAATTTGTATACAACAATAGCTATCAGGCCACCATCAGCATAGCACCTTACGAGGCTCTCTATGGACGGAGGTGTAGATCTCCAATCTGCTAGTATGAGAGTGGGGAACAGAAAGAACTAGAACTTCAGACAGATCTAGTAGCAGATACCACAGCAGCTATCCAGCAGATCCGCTAGAGGATAGAGACAGCTCAGAGCCGCTAGAAAAGCTATAGTGATACACGGCGCAGACCTTTAGAGTTTTCAGTTGGGGATACAGTGTTCCTCAGAGTGGCTCCCATGAAGGGAGTAATGCGTTTTGGGAAGAAGGGCAAACTAAGTCCCAGATATGTGGGACCATACCTTATCACTAGAAGAGTTGGCAAGGTAGCATATGAGCTAGAGCTACCCCAGGAAATGTCAGCTGTTCATAATGTATTTCATGTCTCTATGCTGAAGAAGCATATCCCAGATGCCGCCCAGGTGATTGAGCCCCAGCTGGTACAAGTCCGCGAAGACCTCAGCTATGATAGTCGGCCTACTCAGATCGTAGATCGAGCAGTTAAGAAATTGCGGAATAAGGAGGTACCATTAGTAAAAGTCATTTGGCAAAATCACACAGCAGAAGAGGCAACTTGGGAGATAGAAGCCAGTATGAGACAGAAGTACCCAGAGTTATTCTAAGTTCGAGGATGAACTTTTTATAAGGTATGGGGGATTGTAACGCCCGAAAATTCTCAAAATAATTATTAGAAATATCCTAGTATTTTTCTGAAATTTTAGGATATTTTTACAGAATTTTTAGAGTAGCAGAAGTAGCAAAAATAAAGGGAATCGTAAAATAGCCTATGCGGGAATTGAACCCGAGACCTAATGGGTCCTACGACTTATAGATAGCTCTAATAACCAAGTGAATCCAGCAGAGCCGTGCTGAAAGGAAAGGGAATTAATTATGTTTATACTTAAGTTAGGCAAATTAACCACTTGATATAAATAGGGAAATTAAGAGAGGAGTTATGAAATTTTTATTCGTAACTTTTCCTCTCCCAAAACCCTCACACGCCGCCTCTTCTTTTCTTCCTCTCTCGGCGCACCAAGCCCCAAGGGCTAGGGTTCCATCCCAAAGGCTCCCAGAGCACCTTTCCGGCGATAACTCCGGCACGAGGACGTTTCTCTCCGCGAGAAGAACGCGTGGACGTAAGAGGATCATCGAGGGAATCATCTCTACCAGACAACTAGCGACTAGATCCGTAAGAAAACTAGCGCAATAGGTAAGAAACCCCTCACCTGCAGTATAAGTAGCTCTCGTGTGAATTTCTGCTTTGTTTGGTAGTATACGAATTTTGACACATAGGTTGTGCAATAGTGCACACTAGGTGTTCGATAATATGTGTAGCACAGGAAAAGAATGCAACTTAGGCATTTTAATAGCTTAGTAAGTGCAATAGAAGCATTTATTCAGTATGCATAGTTTTACTATAGTCATATGGGACTACGGTCCAATGGGTGGGCTCCCACAGTCGCCTCTAGGTTCAGATAACCTAGCTCTAGGTTTAGATAACCTAGAAAGAGTAATATAAGAAGAACTCAGCTATAATCAGTATTTTATTTTAGCAGTGGCACTGTACTGGATTAGATATCCATTGGGTTGGACTCCCACAGTCGTCCCTAGGTTTAGATAACCTAGTAACCCTACTAAATTCAGGACTTGCAACCCCGGGTCTAGTTAGGGATGCGCGCACAGCAAGTACAGTTGTCGGGCCCATCCAGCAGCATGATTATTATTTTAATCTACTTACGAATATAGTTTTCAAAACCTCACAGGTAGTTATGTGAATTCAGTACAACTTTATCATTAGTTTAGAATTAGCTCAGTCCAGTTTGTTCGTATCAGTTTAGTCTTCTATTGATACAATGTGATAGATTATGTTAGCACTTGTTGTCATGACTAGTTTGTTGTATGTCATGCTATGTGTTTTTCATGTTCAGTACACATATATTTCAAATAGCATGTTTTAAAAGCATGATTTCATCGTATGCATGTTTTTGTGAGGTAGATGGTTTCTTACTAAGCTCTCAAGCTTACAGATACTCCTTTCCTTATACTGTAGATAAAGATAAAGGAAAGATGGACTAGCGGAGGCTGGAGGTCAATGCAAGGAAGATGTGTGTGGGTAGAACTTGAAATAAAGATCTTAGGGATCTAGCAAATTTTGTTTTGGGCATTAGAACTCTTTAGCATTTTATTTCTTCCACACTTAAGTATGTTTAAATGTCATGAACTAGTGAATTATGCACCATGCCATGTTTAGAATGCTAGATAATTGATGCTAGAATGCATTTCAGTAGGTTTAGAGTTGGCATATGAGATTTCTGCTCGAACCAGGGCTGAAATTAGGTTCTGATATGAAATCAGAAACCCCGATCGATCAGCCGATCGATTGGAGGCTTCTCAATCGATCAGCTGATCGATTGGGCAGCTTATTCCACGAACAGAATGCGCCTGGATCGATCAGTCGATCGATCCAGCGAGTTCATCGTGAACAGAGGTTTGAGGATCGATCAGCCGATCGATCCGAGCTGAACCCGCGTACAGCGCGTCGTTGAATCGATCACTGGATCGATTGGGCATACTAGATCGATCAGCCGATCGATCCAGACGTTAGTTCCCGCATACAGTAGGGTCCAGAATCGATTGCCCAACCTGGATCGATCAGCCGATCGATCCAAATTAGTCTCCGTGCACAGTAGCACGCTGGATCGATCCGTGGATCGATCAGAGGCCTAGTACTAGCTGAAAACACCTTAGTTCAGCCCCCGATGACAGCAGAAACCTAGAACACCCCTTCTAACATAACCACAGCAATTCAAGGGGTAGTTTAAACATTAAGCTCAGATAGTATAGCGATTAACAAAAGCGTATTCATTAGTTCAGCAAAATTTTAATCAGACCAGCTTTCCGCACATGAATTAGACAGCATAATGTAACGATCGGCCTCACAGACTAGCCAGTAGAGGGCGGGTTGTTACACCTCCAATCAGCTGGGATGAATATGGACTTCTTCATTTTCCTCGTAGGCCAGCATGGGAGGTTCTTCCCTGATGGCATTCGCTTCCAAGCGCGCGGTCTTTCCATGCGGCTCTTGCTTCAGACCTGACCATCTCGATGTAGCACAGTCGAGCGGCTAGCTGATCGCCTTTAACTTCGCCCACCTCATTGTCCACTATAAACCTGATTTTCTGGCAGAAAGTGGACACCACCGCTCGGAACTCGTTAAGGGTCGATCGACCCAATAGAACATTATAGGCGGATGGCACATTAGGTGGTTGATGGCTACTAGGTGGTCACCAATCAGGTGCAACTACGGGCCCGGCAGGCGCCTCCTTTCTTCTTGTTGCTTGGGTTTCTTCCACGTTTATGTACTCCGTGGCCCTCCTGAGCATATGGTCAAAGTCGTTTGATGGCCTCCATATGAGTGAGCGAAAGAATTCTCCTTCGGTGAGCCCCTGGGCGAAGGCGTTCACCAATATTTCAGAGGAGACCAATGGAATATCCATGGACACCTGGTTGAAGCACTTGATGTAGGTTATCAATGCCTCCTTGGGTCCTTGCTTTAATGCGAGCAAGTTAACACTCATCTTCTGGTAGCAGTGGTTGTTAGCGAAGTAATGTAAGAACGCCGCTCGAAAGTCTTTGAAGCTATAAATTGATCCGCTCGGCAATCTTTTGAACCATCGTTGCACTGATTCGGAGAGGGTCGTGAAGAAGATCTGATACTTCACCCCGTCAGTATACTGTGAAGTGTGATTGTGTCATCAAATTTGGTCAAATGGTCATCCGAATCAGTCGTTTCATTGTACTCCTCGATCGTCAACGATGTGTAATGCTCTAGCAGACGGTTATCCAAGATCCCTTGAGAGAACTGTTGATTGATCCGCTCATGTGAATCATCCTTCCTTGGTGTTTTCCCTTTCCTCACATTCTGAACGGGTGCTTCGTCCGAAGAGGATCCTCGTTCCCAATATGCTCGGCCTAGCTCCTCTAATGGAGTGCAGAATAGCGCCCGATGGAAGGGGATCGACGCATTGGGCGTGTCTCCATACGTGCTGGTCAGCTTCTTACTCTATTCCCAAACGGGTACATGATCCGCTCGGTCTCCATATCTGGCTTGATGACCCGCTGCTGAAGCCGCAGGCTCTTGTATCTAGCGCTCGGCCAGTGCATGTTGCTGTTGCTCCACCAATTTAGCCGCTTAGGCTTGTATGAGCACATCCAGCTCCTCCTTTATCAAAGTCATCGTGGCGAGTCATCCAATGTCCTCCATTTTCACATTTCAGATGCAGGCGACGTTCCCACATACTGCGCCAATATGATCCTATCAGAAAGTTATGGAGATGGTTGGCTGGGGATATGGCTGTTGCGTTAACTGGATGTAGACCTCGCTCTACTCTACAAATATAAGAAATGTTAGTGCTGAGCCAGGGAAGGGTCCCTAGTGTTGACCCTCCGACGCTCAAGTCAGTGACCGGAAAAGGGAAAAGATTGAACAACAGTAGACACAGCCGTGAACAGTAAAGAATGCATACCTCCGTCGATATATGGACCCCCTTTATATAATACCTTGATGGGTGACGTACGTGCTTCTCGAGGCGTGGGCACGTTCTCCAAATGCGCGTGGGCACATTCTCCAATTTGTTAGGAAAGTGCATCTGACATCATACCTTAACAGGGTACGTATATCCCTGACAAGACAGTAGAAGCTTCTGCCGTACAATCCGCCCGTAGACCATGTCATGTGTCAGCAGCACTATCTCCCAACTGTATGTCCCTTTAGAGGCCAGCAAGAGGGGAGGGGTGAATTGCCCTGAAAAATAAAACACCCTTTCTCGGATTTTTAACTAGATAACAAAACTTGTAATAAAAAAGAACAGAGACTACTTAACAGCAGACACAAAACAGTTACTTGGTTTACAATCAGGGGATTGCTAATCCAAGGAAAGTATAGCTCAATATCTGATGATCTCCTCTGGGCGGAGTAGTCTCTTTACAGCATTGACAACACAACAAAATAGAAGAGCACAGAGAAAATGGATTACAAGTTGAATTACATAGACTGTGCAAATCAGTGTTATATTTATAGCACTGTTCGGGGTGTCCTGAAGGGTCCGGGCGCCCTGGGGGGATAAAACTTTATCCCCCAACGTTCAGATCGAGTTTGACTCGATCTGGTCAAAATCTTCGATCCGGGCGCCCGGAATGGTTCCAGGCGCCTGAAGCCCTAAAGTCAACAGAAGTTGACTTTCTTCGTCCGGGACCGCTGCTCCGGTTCAGCTCGTCTCATTCCGGGCCCTCCGGCTCCGCTAGCTTGTGTGATCTCGGCCATCCGGAATAGGGCTTACCCGAACCCAAGTTTCGGCCTTCTCCTCGAGCAGCATTCCTTCCCGATTTCTCATCCCTCGAACGTCGTGTACGTTCTTCTCGTCCACCGATGTACTCTTCCGCGGTCACCTCGTCCCTCGGACGCACTGAGCTCGTCAGCTCTCTACCCGTGTCGTCCTTCTCACTAGCCGCGTCTTCCGCTCGACTTCCTGTGTTCCTAAGCTCCTGCACACTTAGACACAAGGGTTAGACAAAACAGGACCTAACTTAACTTGTTTCATCACATCAAAACACATTGGGGTTCCAACAATCTCCCCCTTTTTGATGTGAGCAACCCAAGTTAGGCTAGAGTAAACAAATGCAATAGAAACAATTCAGTTTGCAAATAAGTCCAAAAATAATTTCAGTTATACCACCTCCCCCTAGACTTAACATACTTCTCCCCCTTTGATCACATAAAAAATGGGGTTCTTTTTAACAAGTCTAATGTTAATTCTAACCTTAAAAAAATAAAGTTAGAAGATTTGAGAATTTTCCAAAAGTTTAAGTTTTGTAAAAAAAAAAATTCATAAGTAAAATTTTTCTAAGGCAAATTGCAATAAAAAAATTAAAAAAAAACAAATTTCCAAGTTTTTGAAAACATAATTTTTAAGTTTTAAACATAATTTTTAATTTAAGATAAAAAAATGGAAGTTTCAAACATAATTCAAAATTTTCTTTGGAAGAAATTTTCATAAAATTTTTTAATGCAAATTATTATTATTTTTTGTTTTATTTTTTTTAAATTTGCAACAGAAACATTTTCTAAGTTAAACAAAATTTTCAAAACAAATATTTAAAAACTTTTAAGCATTATTTAATTCTAACTTTAATACTTTTTCCAGAAAGTTAATTAAACATTCGATTTCAATATTTTGGCTTCCAAGTAATGGCGAGGCACTAGACCTTCTTGGTTATTAGAGCAACAATCACTTCTTTAGACAAAGGCTCATAAAGAAACTATCTGTTTAACTTTCACGCTGAAAATGCTAAGTTTAATTTTAAATTCAAGTTAAACATATTTTCGGAACTCAATACAGGTTCCTACCTACAGGGTTAATCAAGTATTTCGTAGGTACATAGACTTTTGATATTTTTCTAATTTGACTTTGGTGAAACCTATAGTACCAGTTGAGTCCTCTATAATTTTTAAAAGCAGAAATATTTGAACAGGTAGACTTTTTCAAATTTTCTATTTCTTCTTTTAATTTTTTATTTTCAAGTTTCAATTTATCAAAATCCTCTATTTGACATGACTTTGTCAAAATTCTTTTGGTTTCTAAAATTTCATTTTTTTAATTTGGTATTTTTTATTTTCTAATTTATACATGAATTTTGCCATAACCTTAATACCAAAATAAAGTTGATCAGGAGGTAAGAGACATACCTCACTTACCATATCAGACTTGAAGTCTGACTCTCCCCCTGATTCGCTGGATTCATCTGAGGTCGCTCCCCCTTCATCGATCCTGGGTTCTGATATACTTTTTCCTTCATAGCTTGCCATCAGTGCTATCCCGACATATTCTTGTATCTCAGACTCAGATGATGAAGTGTCGTCCCAAGTGGCTTTTAGGTTCTTATGCTTCTTGGATATCTTGACTTTGTCCTTCTTGAGTTATAGGCAATCTTCTTTTAAGTGTCCTTCCTTTTGACACTGGTAGCAACGCATCCTTCTTCTATTTATTGGATTCTTTTTATTCTGCACTTCTTTAAATTTATTAGATCTAAAAAACTTTTAAAAATTTCTTACCATATACGCTTCCTGATTCTCTTCTGAATCTGACTCGGGTTCATCCTTTTTGGTTGCGTTTAGTGCAATCATCTGGCTTGATTCCTTTGTTGTCCCTGCACACCTAGTTTCATGTAATTCAAGAGTAGAGAACAATTCTTCTAAAGTACTTACCTCCAAGTCTTTTGAAATATAGTAAGCATCGACGATTGATGTTCATTCTGAAGTTCTGGGAAATGCATTAAGTGCGTAGCGTATGGTGTCCCGGTTTGTTACCGTTTCACCAAGGTTCTCGAGACCAGTACTCAATTCCTTTACCTTCGCGTGTAGATCGGCTACCTTCTCACCTTTTTCCAAACGGATGTTCGTCAGTTTGTTCCGAAGGATGTCTCTTCTTGCTAGCTTGACTTCAGATGTTCCTTCGTGAAGCTCCAGGAACTTCTCTCAGAGTTCTTTGGCCGACGAGTAGATTCCGATGCGGTTGACTTCTTGAGGCGGCAACACGCTCAACAGGTGATATTCCGCACGGTTGTTCGCTACGGAATCATTCTGCTCCTTCTTTGTCCACTGGTTCTCTTCTTTTACTTCTCCATTCTGATCCGTCGGAGCTACAAACTCATACTTTATAATTAACCGAATTTCGAAATCAGTTTTCAGGAATAACTCCATACGACGCTTCCAGTGTGCGAAGTCCCCCTCGAATTTTGGTGGAACAATGCTTGGTCCGGCCATCTAATTGCTTCGATCGGTAGTTAGTCCTCTTGAAGCGCCTTGCTCTGATACCACTTGTAGGTCTCTTTGGAGGTCGGCAAGAGGGGAGAGGTGAATTGCCCTGAAAAATAAAACACCCTTTCTCGGATTTTTAACTAGATAACAAAACTTGTAATAAAAAGAACAGAGACTACTTAATAGCAGACACAAAAGAGTTACTTAGTTTGCAATCAAGGGATTGTTAATCCAAGGAAAGTATAGCTCAATGTCTGACGATCTCCTCTGGGCGGAGTAGCCTCTTTATAGCGTTGACAACACAACAGAATAGAAGAGCACAGAGAAAATGGATTACAAGTTGAATTACATAGACTGTGCAGATCAGTGCTATATTTATAGCACTGTTCGGGGCGCCCTGAAGGGTTCGAGAGCCCTGGGGGGATAAAACTTTATCCCCCAACGTTCAGATCGAGTTTGACTCGATCTGGTATAAATCTTCTGTTCGAGCGCCCGGAAGGGTTCCGGGCACCCCGAGCTGTTCCGGGCACCGGGAGCCCTAAAGTCAACAGAAGTTGACTTTCTTCATCCGGGACCGCTGCTCCGGTTCAGCTCGTCTCGTTCCGGGTCTTTCCCTCCGGCTCCACTAGCTTGGGTGATCTTAGCCATCCGGAATGGGCTCACCCGAACTTAAGTTTCGGCCTTCTCCTCGAGCAGCCTTCCTTCCCGGTTTCTCGTCCCTCGAACGTCGCGTACGTTCTTCTCGTCCACCAGTGTACTCTTCCATGGTCACCTCGTCCCTCGGACACACTGAGCTCGTCAGCTCTCTCCCCGTGCCGTCCTTCTCGCTAACCGCGTCTTCCGCTCGACTTCCTGTGTTCCTAAGCTCCTGCACACTTAGACACAAGGGTTAGACAAAATAGGATCTAACTTAACTTGTTTGATCACATCAAAACACCTTGGGGTTCCAACACCAACATTGAGAGATATGACAATGATCCCACAGTTCGACCAAGCGGGGTAGCCTCTCGGCGAGGACTCCTCCACTCGGTCGTCCTTGGCTATTCTTCCTTGTGGTGACTGGGTATAGTAGCTTGTCTCCTTCCGCTCGAACAAGCGCTTTGGTGACCTTAGCATTCTGCCGATCTACACTAAGTGTCTAGCGATCTTGCCTATTGTTCTGAGCTGGATGGGGGTCGGCTCGAACAAACCTCTTGTCGATCGGACATTGTCCGCACCGATCAGCCATTGTAGTCGACCTCCACTTGGCCATCATAAGTAAGTCCTTTGACATCTTAGCATTGACCATCTTGACTTTGATCTCCATATCGGCTGCTATCTCTGTCCTTTAACCCGCACTTAGTGGGCTCCTTTATCACCGTATCAGTGTTCAAATCAAAGAAGTCAATAACTTTTACTATGTTAACCGTTTTATTGACGTTGATCATCCAATAAAATAAACTAACAAAATACTCTTAAGATTTAAGATTTAATGTTATTATTATTAGTATGATTATATATAACAGGAAGATTAAAAAAAATTATTAACTTAAATTCATTATAACTCTAACTCCTCAATTTTAAAATCTTAAATCCTAAATATATATAATATATTTCATAATTATATTAAATTTTTAATTTGAAATAATATAAATCAAAGGGAGTATGAACAACTCTTAAATCCTAAAATTTTAAATCATAAATATATATAATATACTCTAAAATAAAAAATAAAAAAAAATAATAAATAAGTACAGGCGCTTGAATTCATTTTAAACGTCTAAATCATGTCACCAATAGATATCTAGATCAATTTCAGATGTCCCAAGTATCATCCGGATGGTTCCGCATGCATAAATTCGCAACATATCAAAATATATATGATATTTTTTTTTATTTTTTTAAGCTCCCTTGCATCAATAAAATTTTGTAAAAAACAAAATTTAGGAATGTACGGGGTGCATGGGATACAGGAGAGTGAAGAGAGGATTAAAAAAATTTGATTTTGAATTGATAAAATCTATACGATCCGACCGATTTAATGACCCCAAATTAATTTCAATTCCAAGACTATGGGACAAAGTAAACGTTGTAATTTGTAACGGCAATTTATTAAAGGGCGCACTTGAAAATCTGAATTTACCAAAAGACGTACACTATTTTGGTATTTACCAAAGAGCGCACTTATTTAAAAACATTTCCTATTTTACCCTCCTGATAATTTGACTTTTCATATTATTTTTCTTTTCTTCATTATATTTCTCTCACTTCTCTCTCTCCTCTGTCGACAGAATATAGGAATAACATTAGTCAATCTTTAATCACATTTTAATATATTTGGAGAAACCAAAAAAAAATAATGGACACCATATTTGGACTCCTTACAATTTTAGAAATCCACAGGAACTGAAATGGGTGCAATCGGAGCTTTCTAGGTTGATCAATGAGTTTCGGTCAAAACCCACTGATGGTCATAGAGAGTTCCGATTGCACTCATTTCAGTTTCTATGGATTTCTAAAATTACAAGGAGTTCAAATATGGTGTACATTATTTAATAATTGCAATAATCCTCAATCAACACATCTTGAATCCAACTCACATAATTCATCATCAATCGATCAACCGCCATTAATCATCAACTAAACCAATCCACATTAGATATAAAATGACTTAAAAATTGACCGATATCCGTCCACTTGCTGTTAACTCACCGATCGACACCCACTGCTAGAATCTGTGACCAGAGTTCGAATATCCCATGTATTCCAATTTCACCCTATATTACAAATCATTATTATTTCAAAACTAAAATCTCCAATTCTTTTTTTTACCTTTATGACTTATCCACATCTGATGGCACTGGTACCCACAGCCGGAGAATCTTGATACAGCGAAGATATGCCGGCTGATCCAATAGCCCAAGCATCTCTTCACATCCCCAAACAAAAAAAGAAAAAAGAAAGAGAGATTTAGGTTAAATCGTTCACCATCAGAGTGTCAACATCGACACCATTTTCATTTCAGAATTATAGAAACCGGGTGCACGGAGATTTAGACGATCGCTCACCAAACCCATCGACGATTCGAGAGTTCGATCGCACCCATTTCGCCTTCTACGATTTCTAAAATCGCGAGTTCAACACGACGTCCATTATTTATTTTGTTTATAGATAGTTAAAATCAAAGAATCGCAAAACCCACATCGGGCCCGATGATTCAAATCGCCCAACGCGGCCCGACATGATGATATCACGACGCTGGGCCCGACATGATTCCATATCGCCCAACGCGGCTTTTGCCGATTCTTTGATTTTGCTTGTTAACATCTATAAAAGTCAATAATACTGACACCATATTGAATACTTTAGAAACTATAGAAATTGAATGGTGCAACGGAGTTTTCAGCTCATCAGGTTTGACCAAACCCACCGATCGACCTGTAAAGTCCGATCAGATCATTTCCGCTTGAATTTCAAAATTACAAGGAGGAAAATATGATGTCCATTATTATTTTGATACTCCTGTAGGACTGAGGTTTTGAAAATCTAATTTTCTTTATTTCTTTTTTATTTTTATTTTTGTTTCTAGACCCATATCCATATCGTTTATATCGGCCCGATACGGGAGATATCAGTTGACATTGGGCCTGATATGGGAGATATCAGCCTAGTATCACTGATATGAAGAGATATCAGGCCCAACGTGGGCATGATATCCCTTCATATCAGGCCTAAACAAAAAAAAAGAAAAAAAAAAAGAAAGAAAGAGAGATTTAGGGTTTTTTATGTAACGACCCAATTTTCCTTATTTCGAGTTCCAAATATCCATATAAATATTTGGAAATGCTTTTAAAATATTCTAGAGATTTTTATATAATTTTTGGAGTTCATTTGGTATTTTTACCAAGAGGAAGAAGTTTAAAAATAATAATAATAAATAAATGTGTTGAAGCTAGGTCTGATATGGCCTATATTGGGCCTATATTGGGCTTGATATGGGGAGATATCAGGCCCAACGTGGGCATGATATCCCTTCATATCAGGCCTAAACAAAAAAAAAATAAAAAAAAAGAAAGAAAGAGAGATTTAGGGTTTTTCATGTAACGATCCAATTTTCCTTATTTCGAGTTCCAAATATCCATATAAATATTTGGAAATGCTTTTAAAATATTCTAGAGATTTTTATATAATTTTTGGAGTTCATTTGGTATTTTTACCTCGGGTCAGACACGACCCAACCGGACGCAGCTCGACCAGCTGAGCCAGCAAATTTTTGTTAATTATATATGGAGCAATATGTATATAAGTAGTAGTTAGGAATAAGAATAAATAGGAAGGAAAATAGTGGCAGCCGAGACTCGAATCCGCGAGCCCTGACTTGATCAAAGCGCAGCCAACCAACCGGTCTACAAAAACTTTGTTAATTATATAGGAGGTGGAATATATTTAAGCTATAGTTAGAGTGTTTTGAATAAAAGGGGAATAAAAGTGCGCGGCTGGGATTCGAACCCATGAGCTGGGCTTTAAGCAAAACCGGCCCAAACCAACTGAGCTACACGGACTTTGTCAACCTAATATGGAGAGAATTATATATAAAGTATAATTATAATGGAAACCCTAGATTTAAAAGAAAGCTTAAGTGTTTTACCATAACCCGAAACCTTTTCCCAAAACCTAACTTTCCTCTCTTCCTCTCGCGACGGCGATCCCTCTCGGGCGAAAACGAAGCTAAGGCTTCATCTTCGGTGGCCGGCGAGCACTTCTCACCGTGGGTTCTTCACTGATTCGAAGTCTCCTTGTCGAAGAGAGCTCGTGGACACGAGGAAGGGTTCAAATCTCGAGTTTGGAGTCACTGCCGAAAACCCTAGAAGCCTCTTCCTCTCCTTCGGTTGTAAGTGCAAGCAAACCGTCGTAAGTACTACTCACCTGCGGTAGGAGTTGTTTTCGGTTTTGTTTCTCCTTGTTTTTGAATCTGCCGTGAGTTGTTTTCGGTTTTGTTCCTTGTTTTCTGGAGTTTGTTGAAAACCCTAGAGTGGTTCCGAGATTTGGTTGCTTCTCTTTGTTTGTGAGCATGATGCTTAGATTGGGCGGCGTTGGTTTGATGTAGCTGCCGTGTACCTCAAATGGGCAGCAAGTTCAACTTGAAATTTTGCAAAAATAGGGATATGAACAGCTTCATTTGGAGCTTAGAACAGCCCCATGCCATTTGCATTTCTGCGGGCATGAACCAAGCCATCTGGAGCTTACGGATTGGGTCTGTTTTTGGTAATTGCAGTAGATAGTTAGAAGGGAACAATACATTTAGCACTGTTGTTTGTTGTTCATTAAGTGCAGAATTCTTTAAGCATGACATATGTTTTATTTTAATAGCAATCTATTCCTTCTGGTAATTGCTTCAAGTATTGCTTCTGGTATGCATCAAGGCAAGATCAAATTAGTTTTCTTTTGCTCTATTTGGTAGCATGATTAGTAAGATCATATTAGTCTTCCTTTGCTCTATTTTGTAGCATGATTCGTAAGATTAGATTAGCGTTCTTTTGCTCTATTTTATAGCATGTTTAGTAAGTCCAAGTTAGCTTTCTTATGCTCTATTTTATAGCATGATTAGCAAGTTTGAATTAACTTTCTTTTGCTCTCTTTTATAGCATGATTAGCAAGTTTGAAATAGCTTTCTTTTGCTCTATTTTATAGCATGATTAGCAAGTTTGAATTAGCTTTCTTTTGCTTTATTTTATAGCATGATTAGCAAGTTTGAATTAGTTTTCTTTTGCTCTATTTTATAGCATGATTAGTAAGATTAGATTAGCTTTCTTTGCTCTTATCACAGTATGTTTTAAAAAGTTCAAACTAGCTCTCTTTTGCTCTATTCTAGAGCATGATTAGTAAGTTCAGATGTGTTTTCTTTTTCTTTGTTTTACAGCATGTTTAGAAAGTTCAGATTTGTTTTTCTGTTGCTTTGTTTTATAACATGCTTAGAGAGAGTTTATATTTGTTTCCCTTGTATTGTTTTTATAGCATGCTTAGTTAATTGTAATCCTACACTTGTTAGGTATATCTAAAGGATTCCAATAAACTCTAGTAAAGGATTATGAGAAAACTGAGTAAAAAGAAAAAGACCAAGGTCTAGTTAAAAAGAGATAACAAGTAAACTAAAGTAAGAGGCTAGTACCCGACTTCCAAGGTTGTCGTTAAACAAATCCAGGTGACCAATTTCAATGTCTTGGCCCTGGTAAGACCAAGGTCTTTATCCTCATAGGGCTGGAGGCTCGCTACCCCAGTCACTATTAGAGAGCGCGTAAAACAAAGATGGTACTAAGCCTGGGCCCAAAGAAAAGAAAAGCAAAGAAGAAAGAAGAAAGAATAAAGAAGAAGAATGTAAAAGAGAAATTAAAAGATTAATTTCTAGTATAAGAAAAGTAAGAAGAACAAGAAGAAGAAGAAAGTGAAAGAGAAATTAAAAGATTAATTTCTGGTATAAAGATATAAGAAAATGAAACAAGTTTATGCTTAGAATCAATAAAAGTTTATTTCTTTAATTCTAATCCTACAGTAGTAGTTTCATTACTTTCCTGTCAGTTAGTGAGCATGTTTAGTATTCGCTTTATTTCAGATACCACGAGTACATGCAATTTTTAGCATTTCGCCAAGATATTGCATTTTTACGCGCTTGAAGTTTTGCGAGATAGATTAGTACTACTGCCGCCGCTTATAGATCTTTTGTTTTTTTTCCTACCGCAGATAAAGGAAAAGCTAAAATACGAGAGGATGGGACGGTGGTGGTGATGAAGGTGTGTGGTGTCCTGATGAGAGATCCACTAGTCGACAACACCGTTAAGACCGTCTGCTTAATTTTTAGATTTCTTGTTGTTTGAGTCGAGACCAGATTAAGTTTATTCCGCATCAGTAAGTGGTTCACTGTATTATCGGAGTGATGTAGTTGGTTGCTTGCAGAGTAGTTTTCTTTTACTGATTTATTATCGCGTGGTTGTGAATAAATGTGTTCCACCACTGCATGATATATTGTTCAGACATGGATTCGTCACCCAGACAGGGAGATTCGTCGAAATTTTTCTGTAGAATTCCTCCCCGTGATAAATCTAAGTGTCGCTAATAATATAAGTGACAATAGTGGAAAGTAGTAGTTAGGTAACTACGCCTTAGAGAGTAGTATGGGTTGTTACTGTATCGTAAAGGTTCCATTCTCCAAAGATCACACACATCAAGATCATCCTCGCCATCTCCAAGTAAGAAAGTATTTAAATTCTTTCTTTATTCGCTTTATTATTAATCGCAGATAGAGTACTTGTTTTTTTAGTACTTAAGTAAGATCAAAGATTTAGTTTCCTTTTCTTTATTCATATCTACGTATGATTGAAGGGTTGTAGAGAGGATACCAAGTCTTTTTTTCGTGACAATTAGATGTTAAGAAAGGATGTCCCTGCACTGCTCGTGATCGAGAACCAAGATCGGAGAACGAAGAGCTTAGATCACACGAGCCCAATCTCTCCAAGTTGTTGCCTAACTCTAGAGACAAGTAGCGTAACAAATGAAGTGATTGCCAACCATGGCAAACCAGCCAGCTTCCTTCCTCCTCCGCCTATCACCGCAGAGGCTCCGTAGTAATCGAGACTCCACCACCACTGTGGAGTCGCCATCGCACCCCGGAGACCGTGTTTATCTTATATGGCAAAGTCGAAACCAGAGAGCTTCTTAGGCACGACTGATCCCTTGGATGGCCATGCTTGGTTTAAACACTAGAGAGCGCTATGGAGCTTTGTGACTGGCCAGAAGTCGAGAAGGTCAAGTGCGCCTCTTTCTGCCTGTCTGGAGATGCTCGTATGAGGTGGGAGAGGATAAAGATCAAGAGAGCAGCCGATCAGATGAGTTGGGCAGATTTTCAGTTAGAGTTCTATGAAGAGTTCTATCACCAACAAGCACTATGAGGAGTTTATAGAGTTCAAGCCAGTCAAGATAGAAGACAAAACAGTAGGGAGTCCGGAGCCCCAGTCAAGTAAGTGTAGAAGAACAGAAAGAAGGTAAGAAAGAGGGGGTTCGGGTGGTCTGTGAATATCCCGAGGTATTCCCAGCAGATCTACCTGGACTACCTCCCAATAAATGAATGGATTTGAGATTGAATTGGTTCCTAGAACCGGTCCAATTTCAAAAGCTCTGTATCACATGTCTCCAGCAGAGCTGAAGGAGTCACAAGAACAACTACAGGAGTTACTTGACAAAGGCTTCATTCGCCCTAGTCATTCACCCCGGGGAGCTCCAGAGTTGTTCGTTAAGAAGAAAGACGGATCCGTGCTAATGTGCATAGATTCCAGAACGCTGAGCAAAGTAGCAGTTAAGGACAAGTACCCCCTTCCCAGGATCGATGACTTATTTGATCAGTAAAGAGGGGCAACAGTATTCTCGAAGATAGACCTGCGCTCGTACCATCACCAAGGTGAAAGAAAGAGATATACCCGTAATCCATATCTGTAACCGTATACGACATTACGAGCTCAGAAGTTGCATTGAGCGACCAATGCACCGCGGTCTTCACGGACTTAACGAATGTAGTGTTCAGAGAATATCTTGACAAATTTGTCATCAGATTCATCACGACATTCGGGTCTATTCAAGGACCCCAGAGGAGCATGACACGACTGAGGATAGTACTACGCACCCTTCAAAGCAAAAAGCCTTTTATGCTAATTTCAAAGTAGTTCGTAAACTGTGTGGCTTTAGGTCACGTTATTTCTAAAGGAGGTATTCAAGTGATCCACAAGGTGGAAGCGATCAACAACCGGAGACCCAAAACGCCGAGAGATCAAGCTGGTTTACTGGGTATTACAGAAGTCTGGGGACTTTTCCAGATAGCCTCCACTAACAACCTCACCGTAAAGAACAAGAGATTCAATGGTCGACAAATGGAGCAGAGTTTCAAGAGCTAAAGAAGAGATCGACTGCTCCCATTCCGACTGCTCCACATAACAAGAGTTTGACATCTCAAAGTGATGCTTCCAAGACGGGCTTAGGAGTCGACTCACGCAAGAAGGAAACATAGCTTATGCTTCCAGACAACCCAAAGATTATGAGAAGAACTACCCTACTCATGATCTCGAGATGCACTGTGGTTTTTGCAATCGAAACTCGCGACATTATTTGTATGGAGTTCAAGTAGAATCTTCACGATCATCGTAGTCTAAGTACTTCTTCACCGTAAGGACTTAAACACGAGATGTCACAGTGGCGGAGTTGGTCGAGATTACGACCGTGAGAATCTCTACCACCTGTGCAAAGCTAACAAAGTGGCGTATGACTAAGCGTAAAGTCCAAAGGCATCCCCGATATCTCTCATCATTAGCCCCGCCACTGTATGAGTTGTCAAATTGACTTGAAATTATTTACGACAGCCTCCGCATCGATCTTAGAGTCTACCTGCTCGAGGACACAGAGAGAGCAAAGTGAAGATCGATAAAAGATCGAGACCGCCTGCAGAGTATGTAGGAGTTATACCGACACGTCGGAGGCCATTGGAATTCCAAGTAGGAGATTCGCTTTCCTCAAGGTCGCCCTATGAAGGGAGTGATGAGATTTGACAAGAAGGGCAAATTAAGTCCTCGCTATGTAGGACCTTACCCGATCATAGAGAGGATTGGGAAAGTAGCTTATAGGCTGGACTTACCGCAAGACATGTCAGCAATACACAATGTATTTCATGTCTCCATGCTAAAGAAGTGTCCCCATGACCCGAGCCAAGTGATTCAACCTCAGTCAGTGCATATCCAAGAGGATCTTAGTTATGAGAGCAGACCTACACAGATAGTGGACAGAGCAGTCAAGAGACTAAGAAATAAAGAAGTACCACTAGTGAAGGTCATCTGGTAGAACCAGAAGCACGAGGAAGTCACTTGGGAGCGTGAGGACAGTATGAGACAGAAGTATCCAGAGCTATTCTAAGTTCGAGGATGAACTTTTTATAAGGGATGGGATTGTAACGACCCAATTTTCCTTATTTCGAGTTCCAAATATCCATAGAAATACTGAAATGCTTTTAAAATATTCTAGAGATTTTTAGAAATTTTTAGAGTATTTTTACAATTTTTGGAGTTCATTCGATATTTTTACCAAGAGGAAGAAGTTTAAAAAAAATAGTTCAAGCTAGGTCTCGAACCCGTGACCTCCGGCCGAACACGACCCAATCCGGACGCAATGACCAGCTGAGCCAGCGAGTTTTTGTTAATTATATATGGAGCAATATGTATATAAGTAGTAGTTAGGAATAAGAATAAATAGAAAGGAAAATAGTGGCAGCCGAGACTCGAATCCGCGAGCCCTGACTTGATCAAAGCGCAGCCAACCAACCGGTCTACAAAAACTTTGTTAATTATATAGGAGGTGGAATATATTTAAGCTATAGTTAGAGCGTTTTGAATAAAAGGGGAATAAAAGTGCGCGGCTGGGATTCGAACCCATGAGCTGGGCTTTAAGCAAAACCGGCCCAAACCAGCTGAGCTACACGGACTTTGTCAACCTAATATGGAGAGAATTGGATATAAAGTATAGTTATAATGGAAACCCTAGATTTAAAAGAAAGCTTAAGTGTTTTACCATAACCCGAAACCTTTTCCCAAAACCTAACTTTCCTCTCTTCCTCTCACGACGGCGATCCCTCTCGGGCGAAAACGAAGCTAAGGCTTCATCTTCAGTGGCCGGCGAGCACTTCTCACCGTGGGTTCTTCACTGATTCGAAGTCTCCTTGTCGAAGAGAGCTCGTGGACACGAGGAAGGGTTCAAATCTCGAGTTTGGAGTCACTGCCAAAAACCCTAGAAGCCTCTTCCTCTCCTTCGGTTGTAAGTGCAAGCAAACCGTTGTAAGTACTACTCACCTGCGGTAGGAGTTGTTTTCGGTTTTGTTTCTCCTTGTTTTTGAATCTGCCGTGAGTTGTTTTCGGTTTTGTTCCTTGTTTTCTGGAGTTTGTTGAAAACCCTAGAGTGGTTCCGAGATTTGGTTGCTTCTCTTTGTTTGTGAGCATGATGCTTAGATTGGGCGGCGTTGGTTTGATGTAGCTGCCGTGTACCTCAAATGGGCAGCAAGTTCAACTTGAAATTTTGCAAAAATAGGGATATGAACAGCTTCATTTGGAGCTTAGAACAACCCCATGCCATTTGCATTTCTGCGGGCATGAACCAAGCCATCTGGAGCTTACGGATTGGGTCTGTTTTTGGTAATTACAGTAGATAGTTAGAAGGGAACAATACATTTAGCACTGTTGTTTGTTGTTCATTAAGTGCAGAATTCTTTAAGCATGCCATATGTTTTATTTTAATAGCAATCTATTCCTTCTGGTAATTGCTTCAAGTATTGCTTCTGGTATGCATCAAGGCAAGATCAAATTAGTTTTCTTTTGCTCTATTTGGTAGCATGATTAGTAAGATCATATTAGTCTTCCTTTGCTCTATTTTGTAGTATGATTCGTAAGATTAGATTAGCGTTCTTTTGCTCTATTTTATAGCATGTTTAGTAAGTCCAAGTTAGCTTTCTTATGCACTATTTTATAGCATGATTAGCAAGTTTGAATTAACTTTCTTTTGCTCTATTTTATAGCATGATTAGCAAGTTTGAAATAACTTTCTTTTGCTATATTTTATAGCATGATTAGCAAGTTTGAATTAGCTTTTTTTTGCTTTATTTTATAGCATGATTAGCAAGTTTGAATTAGTTTTCTTTTGCTCTATTTTATAGCATGATTAGTAAGATTAGATTAGCTTTCTTTGCTCTTATCACAGTATGTTTTAAAAAGTTCAAACTAGCTCTCTTTTGCTCTATTCTAGAGCATGATTAGTAAGTTCAGATGTGTTTTCTTTTTCTTTGTTTTACAGCATGTTTAGAAAGTTCAGATTTGTTTTTCTGTTGCTTTGTTTTATAACATGCTTAGAGAGAGTTTATATTCGTTTCCTTGTATTGTTTTTATAAGATGCTTAGTTAATCAGTAATCCCACACTTGTTAGTGTCAGGCACATCCCTCGTGTCAAGGTCGACCTGCGACCAAGTCGAGTCTTGGCTCGAGTTTAGATGTTCGACAACAAGAAATTGATAAGAAGAGCCGGCAGGTCAAGGTCGACCTGACACTGGCTGTGAAGTCCCGTGAGCCAAGCCAGCGAAGGAAAACCTAGTGAGCGCTAGTGAAAGTTCGTGAGTGAAACCTGAAAATCCTAGTGAGTGGCTAGTGAAAGTCCCGTGAGTGAACCAGAAACCCTAGTGAGCGGTTAGTGAAAGTCCCGTGAGTGAAGCCAGAAGGAAACCCTAGTGAGAGAAGCTAGTGAAAGTCTTGAGTAAAGCGTGAAAGCCCTAGTGAGAGGAAGTTAGTGACGGAAAACCCAGTGAGTGAGGCTATGAAAGTCCCGTGGAGCCTGCAGGGAAAATCCAGATGACTGCCGACGACTGACATCCGGTGTCGAAGTCCAGCTCAGTGATCAACGGATACTGCACGGGAATACATATAGGTCAAAGGATCGACCGCACATCCGACGGAAGTCCAAGCAGGCCGAGGGAGTGACCGATACTGCATGAATAGAAAAGTCAAGGGTCAAAGCGATTGACCGACACTGAGGGAAGTCCAGCAGTCAAAGCGAGTGACCGATGCTAGGCACGATGTACCAAAGTCAAGGTTGACCGGATATTGGCTCGAGAGGCTCGAACTCGCTCGGGCAAAACTATGTCGATCGATCGCTGATCGATTCAGATCCGGATCGATCGCCGGATCGATCCGTGCCTCCTGTAACAGAGCTCCGGATCGATCCGTGATCATTCAGATCTTCCAATCGATCGACGGATCGATTGGGAGCATGCTGCCTGACGCCGTGTCGAGATCGATCCGTTTTACCAATCGTAGGCGCTCGATCGATCCGTGATCGATCCAAAGCCTCCCGATCGATTGGGAATATTCGAATCGACGGATCCCACCGCCGCGCCGATAAAGGCCGCAGCGCTCATTTCCTTCGCATCTCTTCCCATTCACTCCAGACGCCACCTCCACAAAGACTCACAAAGCTCTGGGATCGCAGCTTCAAGGATCTTGGAAGTTTTCCAAGTCAAGAGGCGGATCAAAGCAAGAGAAGCTAGGTTAGGATTTATACTCACAGAAGCTCAGAAGTTTGATTTTGATCCTTTCCCCTTCTCAGACGAGTCTGTAGGCTTCTCCGCCTGGTAGTTACCATAAAGGAGTTTTATTTAGTGGAGGGTGTGTGTGCGATGTCGATTAGTCACCTCGAGGTGGATACCAAGCAAAACCAACCGTTAGCGTGATTGCTTTTTTTTCCACGCACATCTTCAAGGAACAAGCAACGCCGAGCAACGAGCTTAACGCGACGAGCTATTCACCCCTCTAGCTACTTTGTCCTAACAAGTGGTATCAGAGCAAGGCCGCTTTCACCTAATCATCGCCGTAAGGGTCAAGAATAACAAGAAAAGTTAGAGGGGTGAAGAAGTTGGAGCAAATTCTTCAAGTTCAAGATTTTATCAAGCTCAACTTCAAGATGAAATTCCAAGACGGACTTGGATTTGACACAAGGGTGGCTCCACCATATTCATCTATAAGCTTCGATTCTTGGAAATCAAGACTCGCCCATTTTCTTACGACGGAGATAGAGCAATGGTTTGCTCTCATGGAAGGTTTCGAAGCTCACACAACTTCCAAGGGCAAAGTACTCAAAAGGAGCCAGTGGAGAAAAGACCAAATCCAAAGATGTGAGGCCAATGACAAAGGATCACTTTTGGTCAATTTATTGCCAAGCAACATCTTGAACAAACCGAGAGTTCAAGACGCCAAGGAGCTTGAGCAAATCGGGCAAGAATTTACGAGATCCCTCCATCAGACTAAATCAAGGAGAATCCAAAGAGGGCGACTCATCGATCAAGACCAAGAGAGGACTCCGAGGTCGAGAGACGCCAACCTCCAAGAAGAAGTTCAAGAAGAAGCTTCATCTTCAAGGGAACGCAACGGCGGGAACAAGGAGGAGCATACCCTTGTTTCATATTCAAGACGACGGCTTCCACCGATCGAGGGAGCAACTGTGACGCCGTGATCAAGACGGGAGAATCTCTACATCCCGGTCAAGAGAAGAAGAGGACGAAGAAGCTTCTACCCACAAGTCAAGAAAAATCAAACGGAGGAGAATCAAGATCAATCAAGAGGAAGCTTCTACTCCTGATCCAAAGGAAAGATGCCACCCCTACAAGCAAAGGTATAAATATTTCAATTAAAAAATAAAAATCATATTATACGCTTGGAGTGTAGGAATATGGGCACTACAAGAGCAAGTGCCCTAAATCGCCAAGAAAAAGGGTCAAATGGCACAAAAGGAAAGGAGAAGCTAAGGAGACCATCCCTAACAAAGAAGAGCAAAGAGCACATCAGGCTTCTCATTACATCAAAAGGGCATTACCGGGTTAATGCCCCAAGGGAAGAAGACGGTCAAGGCTCAAGGAGGTATTCGCCAAGGGGAGCCCAAGGTAAAGAAGAAGGTAACATTTATCGAGCCTACCCCCTTACATTACGGTGAAAAGCATGATAGTTCTAACTTTTATCATTTTAATGCAATTTACTATAAGAATAGAAAGCACAGGGCTTTATGAAAACACGTGGCCTTACACGCCAAAACTACCCAACCTAAGGTCAGAAGGTAGATGACACTGGGCAATAACTCAAAGATTTTAGACATGCCCAAGAACAAATACGCTCATTAATCAAATAAAAATCTAAAACTAAGGACTTAGCGATAGAAAATCAAGTCTCGAGGTCAAGGCTGATAAAACGGAAAGGACCCCAAAAGGATTTAAAAATATCCTAAAGGGCAAACGAGACAGTTTAAGTCTAGGAGCAAAGGTCATCTAATGGCCACAGAGGTCGGGATACAAACCAAAAGCAGGACGTGCCTCTTCACCATGTAGCCCAATATAGCATGGAACAAACCCAGTCTAGTGGTCAAGCTAAGAATACTAGGAAGTCATCCCTAAGAGTATTTTTGTAATAATGACTAAGACTTCTAAGTCTAAGAAAGTCACAGCAAGGTTACAAGGGAAGCCATCCCTGAGTCGACCTAGAATCATGTGATCAAGGCTTCTAAGAAGCCCAACAAGGTCACTAGGAAGGTATCTAGGAAGTTATCCCAGTGAGTACCTAGAGATCCAAGGAGCACCAATAGTGTCAGTTCCTAGAGCATCTTCTCTACCCATAGACTTGCTGAGAGGTCAACTCATTGTATGGGTAGTTAACCGACTTCGAGGAAATCGGACACTAAGGAGCATTTTCGTTTTGCTAACCTTCAAATGAAGCGGATCTTTACCTCAAAGAGTAAACGCCTAATGTAAGAACTGATTTAATCTAAAACGCACAAATTGAAAATCTGAGAAATACCAAGTCGATTTCGTATTCTCTGAAATTTAAGGCAATCCGGCCTGATTTATGTAATCACTCAGGAAAATGAATACGCCAAACATCTGA
>NW_024589848.1:0-75606 GCF_018446385.1 Zingiber officinale
TCATGTCACAACAAATGTGTGACCCTCAACCTAGTTTTGCTAATTAGTTACATATAAGAACACCATTTCAGATTTATCCACTCAGCATATACAGTTGACCCTTAACGTATATAGGAAGAATTTTTTTGTTTAGTATAAATGTCATGGTTAGTGGATAAGCATTGCATGGAAGAGAAAAAAACTAGACGAAAATAAGGTTTCAAAAAGAATATGCAGGCAGTACATACACAGTTTAGTTGATATGAGGAACACAGAAATATGCAGTCAATATTGAAAATGTTAATATTATTGAAAGTGACTAACATATATGCAATAAAGTATATTCATCAACACATCCAATTAATACTTCCAAATAAAAAAATAATATATGTCAATCACAAAATGTGAAACACATAAAATATTGAATGTTAATTAAGATAATCATTTGTGTAGTATCAATTAGTATCAATCAAAAATGTAAAATTAATAATATATGGGTAATATCCATATAATAAATCTAAAATGTTTATTATGTGCAGCATTGGTATTTAAGCTTAGTGTTTTATGCCAATTTAGTCCGTCTAAGTTGCTTCAAATGGACAAATTAAAAAAATTTTAAACTGTACCCGGAGGTGCGACCTCTTGGCAAAGGAAGACCCGACAATAATGAGAAAGCCGATGGAAGCTCCAGAAGGTAAGACGTGAAAGATGGGGAGACATCAGAGGGACGCAAGGCTGATGGAGGAGACTAGAAGGCTAGGTCTAGGTTGGTCGGACGAGTGCTGAGTGAATATACTCGGGGTTAAATCCTAGGATTAGGGGTCACTATAGCAGTACTGTAGTGTTACTGTAGCAGTACTGTAGCAGTCAACTGGTGATTTCATCAGTCGACTGGTGCAGTCGACTGGGAACGAACAGAGGACTGGTATCGAGCCGTTATGCTGGAACGGTCGAATTTTCATAGAGTGCAGTCGACTGATGGTTTTGACAGTCGACTAGTAGGCGAGATTTTCCAACCCGTGGCCTATATAACCAAGACTTGGGAGCTTGGTTGAGGTTGACGAAATAGAGGTGGTTAACCCCTATTAGTAGTTTACCTGTGCCCTAGTGTCTTAAGTGTTCTTGTGAGAATTGTGGTGAGGTTTCTCCATCCACAAGGAGCTACGTGAGTTAGCCGGAGTTTACCGGGGAGTCATCCACCGACGGATCAGGATCGCCCACCTTATGGGCAGTCGTGGAGTAGGAGCCCTAATCTTCGAACCACGTTAAATGATCGTCTAGCTTGGTTTGCATTTCTTGTCTTGTATTTAGATTAGCTTTCTACTTGTTTGTTTGTATTTCCGCTGCGTAAGTGTAGAAAGAAACGATCGATTTGGGTGAGACGCTATTCATTCCCCCCTCTAACAGACGGTCCCAACAATAAGTGGGTCAAAAAAGAGTTCCTTAAAACCATGAACAGAAAAATCAATCATGTTCACATAAAAAACACAGATTTTTAGATGATGATCACATAGAAACAAGACAGCAAATTACCTGCGCCTTTTCTTTTCTTCACGAGTGGCTTTCCATTTTCTTTTCTTCATTTCAAGCCAAGCCTGATAGTTAGTTGCCTTGTTCACAATGTCACTTGAACAATTTTCAATAAAGAGATCTTGCTTCACAATATTAGAAAATTTTGCTCCAGATGAAGATGATTGGCTTGAATACTTTTTGTTACTTTCATAGCTATGAACTACTGGCTGAGGTGGGACTGCTCTATCATCTTCTTTGGACAAAATTTCTTCTATATCCACATCAAAAATTTTGTCATGAGCCATCTCATCTTTCCTTGCTGCATTAAAGATATCAACAAGTTTGCGTTGACGAAATCTATCCTCTTTCTCACAAACTTTCTTGTGCAACCAATCAGGATGGATCACCCGAGGTACTGGGTTAGGAACCTGACATGTTTGAGTTTTAGTCTCCAATAAATTAAGAAATTAATTGAGAATGATAACACAGACCTTCTGCATAGCAGCAGGAATGGTGATAATTTTTTGAATATTTGAACTTAGACGTTGCTTGTAATAAGACCAATCAACAATTGTCCGGATGCTCACGTCAGAAGATATTTTACACCATTTGCGTAGATAGAATTTAGCAATCTCTGCAAGCAGATGAACTGCACAATCAATTGTCCATTCAAACTAAACATAATTTCTACCTAACATTATCATAGTACAAGATGGAATCATCAGGATCATTAACCTTCCAAACACTCTGCAATGGTATCACACACATTAGAATGATACCACACACTACAAAATGATACCACCAAGCACTAAGCCATACTATTATGTGAAGATAAGAAAAGGAAAAGAAATCACCTGGTTCTGTTTCAAATATTGCAACAGGTATTGCACGCTCACTTACTGGAGAACCCTGCATTAATTATTATGGAATAACAAGTGATGCTATCCTTTAAAGTAATATAATATAAATAAATTCACATACCACTAGCATGAGAAAAAAAATCAAGCATTAAACGAAAAAAGAACTCGCATTGCCAAACTATTATAGTGTGAGAACAACATCAGCATCATCGCCATCATCATAATCACGTAGACATATTCGTTGCAACTGTTTGAGCTTAAGAAATCCATTATTAATAATATTCAAAATCATTAAAACGTTTTGTATTGCGTTGATTGACTGATTCTTTCTTTGGGGTCCCTTTTTCCAATTACATCTTCCACTCTAATCCATTCAACTCAACTAACAGTATAAGTTATTAAATATTGATAGCCTTTGCATAAGTCCATACCATTTCAACTTATTTTCTCACATTTTATCATTTCCATTGTAGCTACACCTTCCACCATGTACTTTCACAAAGTAGAATGATGCTATCAATCATCTATGCATTTCATCTTTGACTACCACAAAAGAAGCAAGCACAATTCAAAATTGAGGTTGGAAACTACAATCCTTGTGATTGAGTGGGTCTAACTGTCCCATAGATGCTTCTTTTGAGTTACCACCAAAACTCAAAGTGTTTTAAATTATTATGAATTTGGAACATGTTAACACTTCTGCATTTAGTCAAAGCTTAATAAGGAAAAATGAACATAGATAATCAAAATTAATAGATTAAAAAATGTTGTGTTGTTTTTATTATTCAATCAAAGGAGAACTAACTAATGATATAGCTTCTACACCAACCAACCAATTCAAAAATATTGGCATCAAACGAAGTCTAGCATTTTTATTAGTTCTAACAATTCCATTAATTATTAATAGACAATAGAAACTATTATATCTAAATCTACCTTCCAAGTTAGAGCATAGAAACAACCATGTCCAATTTTCTACGTAAAATATAAGATATCCCTAAATGCAATAATGAAAAGATGATTACTATATCAAAGATGGAAAATTACAATAGCCGCTAAGAAACATGACAACATAACTCTCTAGACTAATCTTCAAATGAAGTGATAATTGGATTAAACTTGATAATTTCGAATGGAGATATCTTCAAAAACATAGTTGGTAACAATATTCCAAGACAGACTATCTTCAAAAGATGAAGTTGGCGACAATCTTCAGAAGAGATAATATAATTTACTTCCTTAACTTCCCTGTCAAATAATATCGCAGCAGGATTCCAAAAGTTTTGCAGACGTAGAGACAAAAGAAAGTAGAGATGAGGAAGTCAATGGCCTGTTAGTACAAGAGGTGAAATAGAGATACCAACAAGAGCATAGGTTCCTCTGTACAAACATTAATAAACAATAGGCTGAAAGACAAGAGTACTGACATTCACATGATTGGCCAAGGACAGCACAAATACTCATTGGGCAGCCTGATCTATTGATCAAGTCTTGTTGGCTCAACAAGATGAATGACTTTTCTAGAGCATGGGATGCAGAGAGTAAATGGAGCTCTTATTACCTATTTTGATGGTCAGCCAAGGGCATGGTGGGTTCCAAGAACATATTGCGAGATGAATACATTCATCAAATGACTATCATTCAGAGCAGCCTTTTGTGAGAATTAAGTTCATGAGACATTTTGTTAGGAGTGGCCTTGATTCACTCTCATTGTAGTGTAGGTATAAATTTCTTGTATTCTGCTCCATTTAAGATGTATACTGAATAATTAGTAAAAAGTAATCTTTTACTATAAATTCATCAATTTATCTCTTCTATTTGAACAACTAATAGCTTAATAAGATTTCGTGAAACCATATAAGCTAATTGAAACAAAGATTGGCATTCAAACATCTGAGTTTCCACTTCATACCTCAGAGAGAAAGGTAATGAACAATCTCTCCTCTTATTGATGCAAGCATCAATTAAACAATAATGAATTAGTTTGTTAACTCTAAAATCAAATCTAATAAAACAAGACTTATAACGTCACATCACCTCTATGACCGATTATAATTTATAGAAACTTGTTCCTTTATTGTTGTATCAGGATGTGCATTCTTGTTGTTCTAATTTGCATTTAAGTAGTATTTGCTAATTGACATAGATAGTACAATTGGCTTGCCTGTGGTTCACGGGCAACTATGTATTGGCAATGAAGTCCTTTGTCTTTCACCATTTCATCTCCCAGAAAATCAGCAAGCCTTCTTGCAGTAGTTACTGCCAATGATTTTTGCTCCCCATAGTTGACCAAAGACTTGCTCATTGTGCTTGACTCTGATATGTAATCAAGAAGCTCACTGTCGGCAATATCAATGCCTTGGTTCTACCAAAAACAATAATAAATAAAATTCCAGGCATCAGATGAAAAAAATAATTATGATAAAAAAAATATTAACACAAAATGATGTTAAGAGAAACATTGTTGCTTACATCTAATAAATCTAACCAACTGTCTGCAACAGATGCAACAGCTGCATAACATTCTTCTAAGGTTGAACCATGGAGAAATTTATCAAAAACCTCTGCCTGTTAAATATACAATTATTTCAAGGTAAGTTTCTGTTAAAAAAAAATCTATATTTTCCACCAAATCATCTCTCATTCCTCGCACCAAATCTTTTGTCCCATTAAAAGTATTTCTTACAAGAGGCTGTTCTAAATGATATCCAAAAGACAGCAGGATATAAAGCCCCAAGAGCTTGGATCGAAGCCTTGCAGTATTTATCACATAATACAGAAACATGATTTTTCAAATAACAAATTTCATTGCATTAATACACAAAAAATAAAAATGATCATGATCCTGCACTACACTATACAAGGGGTCAAAAGAAAGAGAAATACATTAAGCTGAATAACAGAGATAGGCAACAAGCACAACCCAAAGTGATCATAAATTGACCTCCAAATATTAAATAGAAAATGTCATAAAAATATCTAAATATAAATAAAATCACTGCTTATGTCTCAATCAAAACATCAAACTAAAACCAATAGTATTTATGGCATAATGACCCTTCGCCATGGAAGATATAAAACAGCAACCACACAGAAACATACCTGGAAAACCTTGACAAGCTTCAGCTCACCTCTGCGTTTGATCTCAAAGCCTTTAAGTTCAGCAAGAGAGCCATCATGATTAAAAACTGCATATCTTTTCTTGATCAATATCCCTTCTGCTTTTGAAGCAGGAAGTATCATTGCCTGCTTCAAAGAAAGCATCATAAAGAGATAAACGCAAGTTTATGCACAAAATAGGATGGCAAACTCATCAGAAGAAATGCAATTTACTTGCCTTATATGGCCCATCAACTTCAAATTCAATGGAGCATTCACTGTGTGTGGTATAAGTTTTGCTAATAGCATCTTTAAGCGTCTGCAATGACAACCACAAGCAAAAAATGATTCCACCAAATCTGATGCTCACATGATAGTAAATAAATTATCAGGAGAGGATAAACAGGCACTAATAAATAAGAATAACCAAATTGATCTAATAGTAAATTTTATTTCACTGCTACAGACCTGATATTGATCGTTAGTGTTGTTTCTTGCAACATCGGCATTAAGCATAACACAGGGATATGATCTTGTGATCTTTTTTTTCCCATCCCTGTAAGAATTGCTTTCGGCACATTAAAAGGCTAATGAAAAAGAATAATAAATTCTAGAGAATATGTATTTCAAATACAAACATCAGGATGTGTTCAGAAAAAAAAAGGATGCAGTTTTCAGATTTAGAGGAAAATGATCGACTCACATCCGACACTAATTGTGGCATTTGGAAGGTTTTTAGAATAATAGAGAAACAATAGCCCAAAGAGTGAGGAGAACGAAACAAATGTTTTTCCCTTGTTTATATGCAACCTCAAAACTTTAATATAAAAGAAAAAACAATTTGCAACAAAAGTTAGTGTAGCTTGAATAAAATTATTTGAAGAAACTTCAAAAGAAAAAGAAAACTTAGTTTGATAGAAGAGAAAAGGGAAGAGAACTCAGAAATTACTTGGTTTTGAATGTAAAGTTTTCTGGAAAAGATCCAGGAAGTGCACACCAAATGCCATCTGTATCTAGTTCAAGTGGCCTCCCAATCTTTTCAACAAGTAAACGAGCATTTTGTATAATCTTTGCTCCAGTATAGGTAACAACTCCTGCCATTTCCATTGAATACCATCTTGCGCCTCTACAATTCAATAACATTAGTGAGTAATCCCCAAACATCAGTGCAGGAAAGTAGTTAAGTATTGGATTTGAACATATTAACACATAAAATGAAGAACTCACTTGCGCATCACGTATCCATAAAAAGAATTGAGTATACATTTATGAGCAAGTTGTAAGGAATCATAGAGAACAACCATATCCTGAAATATAGATGATGAAATCAAATGAGGGATGTTTCAAGAAATACTTAAAGCTCTTGCTCAAACCTGTGCTTCCTGAATCTTCATCTGATTTCCACAAGCTTTTGAATCTGCTAATTTACCCTTCCAATACTTATTAAGATCCTTGTACTCATACCTCCTGTCTCGGAAACTGAATTTGAAGATACAATAATGATTTCAAAAATCAATCCTGAATTACAAAGGTGAGCAGAAAAAAGTTCTATGACATTAGAAAAGCTAAAGCTAGAAGTTTAGTAATATCGACAAAGGTATAATCAAACATCCAAAAATGGCAAGGCAAGAAAAGACAGTAACATCAGAAACCAAATATTTCAAGATCAAATTCATGAAAACATAGTTTACAGACCTTCGAACTGTGTCCACATAAAATGAATTTTCACGCATACATATCCCTGCATCTCTAACTTCTGTTATCGGCTTGTCCAGAACCCTCTTATAAGCCTGTTTTGAACAGCCACCAGATAACTAATAAATTTCCTCAAAGAAACAAAATTTATAGGCATGGAGGTGTTATACCTTCTGACAGTACTTCTTCAAGCGTTCTTTCAGCCTCAACTGTTGTTCTGATTTCGGGAGTTCAAGAAAGGGCACTGACATACCATCACTGTTTTCAACCAGCTCTGACTCAATTTGTTTCTTCATATGATAATAATCACTGTAACATGGATATAGTTTGTTTTGCAAGTTAGGGAACCAAGATACATTTGCTTATTCAACCAGTTCAAAAGCAGTAAAACTAAACCTCTTTTTGGCCATGTAGGTCTCTCCACGCCAAACCCATTCAAGCTTGCGTAGGCAATTTTTCCCTGGACGATTAAAATCACATGCAGTGCAGACTACATCTGAAACTATGGATGAAGGCTGTAACTCATGGAAATTCAGACATTTGATCAGCAAAATGTAGCAAATCCAGATTTATCAAAGAGATTGTCACTATCTAGAAAAGTATGTAATTTAGAAACAGAAGAAAACATGAGCAAAACAACAGAAATAATGGTAGTAATTGTCCAGAAAATTGTGCAGCTTAAATGATTTTCAGACTGATGGGTAAGTGACAGAATAACATTTCAAGGAGAAAAGCATAAAATAGTTTTGAGTACATGAAAGAGTAAAATATGAGAATTATAATAGCAACTATGTCAGCAAAGTCGAATCTCACACATATAGATTTTTAAATACACAGAGTCGTAGTAAATCTCACTAGCATGAATTAAATTTAAGGTACAACAAGCCTTATTAGTCCCAACTATTTTAAGGTCCACTGCAAAAAAAAAAAAATCAACTGTCCATCGACTATCTTTCAACTCAGTGCAAACTGTACTGATATTAATAGTCATAATCAGATTGAATTAAATGGAGTTAATAATTACAAATCATATTCATTGATTTTCATCTAAATTATAAACTAAATTCCCTTATTGCTATATCAAATATTTAGTATCATATTCTCTCTTTTTTTATCCAACACCTAATTATGAGTTTTATTTTTTTTGTAATCATCTTGCACAGTAGTTAAAATAAATATAATAAATTAAACAAACTTTAGTAGGAAAAAATCAAATGTATATGTATTGGTATATCCTGCCATAATGCCATGTTGAAACTAGAAACTAACAAAACTATATATACTACAAACTGCAACAAAAAGGGGGATCCACCACTAGGTCATTTGATCAAATCAGTAAAATACAGTCAATTTTGCCTGATGCGAAACAGACATACAGTACTTTAATATTTTTAACCATAGTTTAAACTTCAAAGAAATAGTCACATATCAAATAGGTCACTGTTATGAACTTTAGAGAATATTTATTGTTTATTAAGTATTTTGTTATAATTACACATCTATCATCATAATCAAGTTATTTTTCTCTCAATTATTTGGAATCACAACTTCATCTCTCCATTCATATTATTTGGAAAAGAATCTATTAGTAGATTATATGGTTGAGCATATATATGAGATCTAGAATAAGATTAAGAATACAAATAATAAAAATATTCAAATAAACTATTTTATTTTCCCTTAAATACAATATAAATCCCAGAAAGTTAAAATAAAAAAGGTCTATAAGGTCTTAAAATAAATAAGAAATGGAAACAAATTGACAATGTATAGTAATACCTGAAGTCTATTTGTTAAAATAATATTTGGATACATTGCAGCAACATCAAGATGATAAATTAGAGGGCATTGCTCGCATGTTGGATGATCCCGTAAGTAGACAAGCTGCAAATTGACAATATTGCAAAGTGAGATACTGAGACTGGTATCACGTCAAAGTTTACACTAACCACATGGTATTTGCAAAAGATACAGAACAGATAAGTCAATACACATGATAAAAAACCACTTGGAACCAAAAACACTTAATGTCCTTATTCCAATACTGCAAAGATCAAAAAATGAGGTCACTATTGATTAAACCTAACAAGATAAAGACTCATGAATCCCTACTAGAAATCAGACAAGTGAAGGCCTCCCAAAGCATTACAAAGGCAACCTTTTAAATTTACATGTGTATTTAGAATTTAAAAAAAAAAAGACTTTCTTTATCTAAAATAAAATAAATAGAGAAGTCTAAGTGAGCTTGAAAGTTAACAAAAATACATAAGCACAATACAGAAAGCAACCTTTTCCATTATAGCAGTTTTTACATCTTCATAATTCGCAATTGAGTCAATGTCCACTTTCCCCTCTACTGTGATTGCATGTTGCAGATCACGATCCAGATTTCTCATTAATAGCTGAAAAGAAAGAAATTCTGATAAGCAATTCAATATGTAATAAATATTGACAATGAAATTTTGGGGGAAATATGCTGAATCCTGCACTCACTTTTGAATTTAACAAACAGACACTTATGAACGCACAAGGGTAATAAATGGGAAGGATATATCTTAATATAACTTATCTATTAACACAATGATACTAGAACAGGAAGACTACCTAGAGCATGGTCCAAAACAGTGCTAAAGAACTGTAACTTGTCCATATTATTAAGTAAATGATCCACAAGTTATGATCAATCTTATTTAGAAAACGATCTAATCATAAAAAAAAAAATTGCATGAATGGCTAATATAATTCCATCAGTTGCTGTTGTACCTGTCCTACTCCCCAAGCAAACTCAACAACTTATTTAGACCTGTACTACACATCAAAGGGATAAGTAACTATTAGGGAGGGTGCCACGTTTAGAGAGAGAGACTCTTCCTTCTCTCTAGGGAGAAGGTGACGGCAAACCATCCTAGAGATCTGGACGGTAAAAGCGCTTGTATCCTTTGGGTTCTAATCAAGAGGGTGGGTTTGTGGTTAGCTTCCTTATACCACATCTTCTCTGAGTGAGATCTCACATGGGGAAGGAGGTATCCCTTGGAAGTTAAGGTATTTCAGAATTGGTTCTTTGAACTTGTGTAAACATCTAGGAAGAAACCTCCTCTTGACGCTCAGAATTGGTTCATTTGGGCGGGGTGCTTGTGGGTGGTGAACCATGGATAATCATCCTCTCAAATGCCAGTGACAACTCCTCCTGCCTGTGGTGGACTGAGGAAGAAAGCTGACGTGGGCAGGTGATGTGGAAGATGAGGCTGACCTGTCTTGTGTAACCCAATCAATGGCTACACAGTGGATCCTTGTGGCTGGATTTCGCACAAGGAAAATCGTTGTCAACAGATTTATTTGGAAGGCTAGCAGTTTCTCTCCTTTTATCTCTGGATTTGGGAGGCAGATCTTGGTTATCTTTGGAAACAATTAATTCTATCCACAAAGGCTTTCTGATCCAATTTTGATTTTCCTTCGCTTAAACGGCAAGTTTCAAAATTATTGCCTTTTTGGATATTCCATCCGGGTTTGGAGAGGTGCAGAATCAATGTTCTAAAAATAGGCCTAGGCGACCACCTAGGCGCTAGGCGCCCACCAGCCACACCGAAAACATGCTAATCGGCTAGCCTAGGCGGCCTTAGCGCCTAGGCAGGATTAGGCGGCCCTAGGCACTAACTAATTAATCGAACCGTCTAGACGGAAATAGTACCGGTTTTCATGTTTTTTTTTAGTTTGAGTTTTTAAATTTAAAGCCCAATTAAAATAAATTTGAAATGTAACCTTTTTTGTGTTGGCTTAAGTTTTATAAGCCCTAAACTTTGGTCCAACAAGAAAAGAAATAGATTGGATGTCAACATATTGAACAATCTAATATTTATCCAATTTAATGCTAGATTACTGAACAAACAATGTCGATGTCCTTTTTGCAAAAAATGTTTCAAATGCACAAGGTTAGATTGTGGATGGTGGGGAAGAGGATGAAGTTAAACTAGCAACCAGATTCCAAGAACTTAGCAAATGGTTGATGAAACAATTGAGCAGATGAAAATCTACAATCTCGAAAAAACTTTAGAGTGAGAGAACTTCACGAGGCTGATTTTGCATCCGAAGAAGAGGATCACAATGATGATATTAAATTTGTGTCCGATGAAAAACAAGTTGTTGAAAATTATAGACAAGAAGAAGTCGAATAAATTTGTGATATTTTATTAGTTGTGTAATTTTGAACTCATTTTAAATTTAATGTTATTGTGTTGGAGTTATAGAATGTGATTTATTATGTAATTTATGTTGATACTGTAGAATCCACCTAGCGGCACCTAGTCCCTATCTAGGCGCTAGACGTTGATCTAGCGCCCGAACTAGCGTGCATAATTTGTCACAACATTCCAAAGTTGCCAACCTACCAAATTTGATGCGATGCAAGGGGCAACGAGTAGCAGGAAGCCATGCTGCGGTGGCTCCTCCATCGAGGATAGTAACCGTTCCTCTTCCTCAACCAATTGCACATGCTAATGACGAATCGAGTCAAGGTTAATAAGCCACAACTACAAGAAAAAGCAGCACCGGAGGTGTTTCAAACCAGAGCGACATCAACTGAATCACTGAACGAAGATGGGGATCCGATGGTATCACAGGCTCAGGAGATGGATGGGAGACCTAAGGGGCCAAGAAGATGGGCTGATCTTTTCTCCTCAAATCAGTTATTTGTCAAAGATACCCTTCGGTATATGTTTTCTGAAAATACAGAATGTGTGACACTGGAGGATGAAAATGTTGACGCAATCAAGACAACAATGGGAGATTGTTTGGTATGGAGGTTCGTCGGTCGTTTTCCGGGTTGACCTACGATCAAAGCCATGGCAAAGCGTTGGAATGCCAAATATGAAATAAATGTCCACAAAACTGTGGTTGATCTTCAAATTTCAATCTGTAGAGGACTATGACAAATTCATGCGTGGGGACCTTACGTTGCTCTCAGTTGTCCTTTGTACCTGAAACCACTTCAGGTAGGATTCTTCTTTAGGCAGGAAGATCTCCGGAGATTACCTGTGTGGGTACAAATATTTAATCTACCACTAGAATGTCGGACCATTCATGCCCTAAGCAAGTTGGCTTCCATGATTGACCTACCATTATTCACTGATCAAATGGCGTGTCAACGTAAACGAATCAACTATGCGAGGGTGTTAGTGGAGGTTGACATCACAAAGGAACCACCGGATACAATCCCTACGACCCTCCCTAGAGGCATGGAGGTAGATCTTCCTCTTTTCTTTGCATCCAAATTCAAATTTTGTTTAAACTTCCATCACATGGGACATTACCAAAATCAATGCGGAGTTGGGACTGAAATCCAATTGGCCTTACATGTTACCGCAGAAGTAATTCAACATCCGGGGATTGTGATAACAAGTGGGCAACATCCACATTGGACGGAAGGTTTGAGTAGACAAACACCAGTACAAGGACCTAATGATTTTGCTGAACAATCTGGGTCTCCACTCGGAAAGGAGCCTGCTGTCCATCAGAAAATAAATACATTGGTAGGGAAGGAGAGTATTGTACAGAGGGATGATGACTCAATGTGCCCTAAGATAAATCAGAATGCAAAGGTGTTAATCGCTGCAGAAAATCCAATGAACACTCATCGTCCAGTTCTGGCAGTACCAAAGCCGGTGAGTCAAGTTAATGAACAACCGGCTGTGGAAATAGGTGTGGGAGTTACTTCTCATCAGGTTGTTCAGAAGGGTAAGGAGGCTCTCATAGAGGATAATGATCCACCTTTGCAAGAGGCCAATGGGAAATGGGAGGTTCAGTATCGGAGGAGAAGCAATGGAAGACAAAACCAGATTCCTATGGTGCAACAAAATAGGCTGTTGAAAAATGTTACTAGCCTCCCTATTCCAGAGGGAACTCAGAAAACATATCTTCCAGTTATTCATAGCAAAGGAAAGGCCCTAGCGACAGTGGTTGTGTTAGTGTGTGCACTTATGTACCAAAACACTCCTTATGTATTTTGTGGATAATTATTTCATAAAGACAAGTATTTATCATTATTAATTATTTATTTTTTTGTACGTATATGATTAATAATAAAGTTCCACATATTAATGGGTATATTAATATGAAAATAGTTCTTGATCGAATAGATATCTAGAGGGGACATAGATATCTAGATCAACGCTGAATATGACTAGGTCGAGATAAACCAAAGGATGAATATCCAAGTTGTACTTAGGAGTGCCTTGAGTTTAAAGATACACTGGACATGACACGCTTAAGAGGAGACCACATATTAAGTATCATTGGTCATTCCTCTTATGAACGAGTGAAACTGATCTTTTGACTTAAGACCTTCATTTATTCTATGCATGAAGTTATGTGCTTTGACGCCGTTAAAAGCAATCTTTAATCAGATTAAGATTAATATAGTAGTTGGGTGTATGGCAAAGCGTAGAGAGAATAGTGTTGAGTCAATAGAGGATTCATTGCTCTCTTGGATTAGGAGTCAACATCCGGGTTGTTTGTTAGAGATATTAGTAATTCGAAATCCATGATCATGAGAGGAATGATTTATCATTCAAAATTAGTCTATTATAACTTAGAAATCAGGTAAAATAATTAATTTAGTAATGATGCATAATGTACCAAATTAATTGAGATGTAGGCTTAGATGAAGAGATTGAATTACCCAGTAATCGGTTCATGGTGATTTATAGTTTATGACTGATATTAATTTCATCGCGTTGGGTGGCTAAAAATTGTTGTCAAATGGTTACCTTAGTCAGTGTATAAAACCTAGAGGGTCGTACACATAACACGTAGACATGAACATTATCTATGATTGATTATTTTAGTGGATATTAAAATTAATCAATTTTACTATTTCTGAATTAGAATTAATTGGATTATTAATCAATTCTAAAATATCAGAAGCTAGTCAAGATCAAGATCAAATATGAATTTATTTGATCCAAAGAATAGAGAATTCGAATAGTCATAATCATAATGATTAATAGAGAATTCAAAGATTCATCATAATGATTATTAATGAAGTCATCATAATGATGATTAATGGAGAATATGAAGAGGCATACCTCTTTAGATTCCTTGGAGGCTATAAATAGCCATCCTTTGAAAGATTCAAGAAAGAAATTCTTTCTCTCCATTTCTCCCTCGACTTCTTCTTCGCTTTCTTCCATCGGAAGAGATCGGTAGTACTTCCAACTTCCAAGGCTTTGTCGATCCAAGAGGCTAGCACCTAACGGATCGTGTCAAGTTCGTGATCGAATGTGCGTGGATACCGCTAGAGGAGTCACACGTGGGGCTTTTATCTGTCTATGATATCATTCACACTTATCGAAGACTCGAAATATGTTTTATATTATTTTGTATAAAACTATATATACCACGAAGAGATCCATGATTTACTATATGTATTCCGTTGCGCTCCGATTCCAACAGGATGAAGTAAGGGAGAACGAGAGACTGAGGGTCGTGGCTGGCTCATCACGTCGACATGATACTCAGCAGAGACTAGAACAAACAGCAGGCACCGAGTAGTACAAATACAAGGCTGCAGCATACACATACCTCTGGATGGCTTAAGCCGTTCCAGGCTGCATGACGATCGGTTCTTGGAACATTTGAAGCCTTAACAAAGGCCTCAAGCAAAAGGGGATAGTCCCTCTTTCGCAGTGTGAAGTTATGTATATTGGGTGTGTTGGAGACAAAACTATTCGACGAGGGATATCAAAAGTTGAACTTACGCTGGTTCCAACATCTACAAGTGAAACAACAAGACAACAAAGGGAGTAGGAGCTGTATAGTTCTAATTTAGGATGACCAGAGGGTAGATTTGGAGATGGAGTGGCTTAAGCAATTCTTTTACTGTCAAGTTCGTTGCAGGACGTCTTGTAACCTCGTTGCGGTCACGTTTATCTATGGTCAGATTACCATGGTGGGGAGGAAGGTGTTGTGGGAAAGGCTTCAGCACATTTATGCAGATATGGGAATGTAATGGTTGGTCCTTGGAGATTTTAATTCTTACTTAACGACTGAGGACAAGTGTAGAGGGTTACCGGTCACTTTGCATTGCATTGCAGATTTTTATAATTTTGTGAGCCTTGCTAGATTAGAAGATTTATTGTGTACAGGTTGCAAATACACAAGAATAAATGGTAATATATGTAGCAAACTGGATCGAGCACTTATTAAAGAATGGTTAGAGGCTGAGTTACAGAGCTTGGGGGAATTCACACCTCCTAGATGTTTATTAGATCACTCAGCCTGTTTGGTATCGATCTTGGGTCAAGGAATCCGAATTCAGAAGTCATTCAAATTCTTCAATATGTGGACCCAACATCACGAAATGGGTGGAATACAAGCAACAATTGGAACGCAGCAACAAACGATATGAGCTCTCACATATCTTAAAGACTCTGAAACCAGATTTGAAAAGGCTAAAAGCTGAGCATTATCAACATATATCTGTCAGAGTTGCTGCTGCCCCAGCACGCCTAGAGGGGGCGCAAGGTGATGGTTTATTGCATGATCATATGACAGAGGATTACAAGGAGTAACAACAAACTGTAGCTCGTCTATGTGCTACAGAACACTCTTTCTCTATCTAACGTGCTAAGATTGGCTACTCAAGCAAGTGGACCATAACTCTATTTTTATTCATGCTCTGGTAAAATGTAATAATAAGCATAATGAGATCATTGCAGTGGAGAAACCGGATGGTAATCTTACAAAAGCATTTGGGGGAGGTGGTCAAGATTTTCATAGAGCTCGGAGAGATTGTTGACCGCACAATAAATTTTCTTCACTCTTGCATAACATTCAGCAGCATGTTCTAATAGAGCAGCATGATAAAACATGCGTTATTTGATATTGGAGATTAGAGCGCCTCAGGCTTAGATGGGTATAGCTCTAAATTCTTCAAGCACTCTTGGGACGGTCGGACTTTACTGCTACGGTTATGGAGTTTTTCACCAATGGGAGATTACTACGGAGATGGAATCACACTTTGATTGCGCTTGTCCCAAAATCAGCCCATGCTAACATGGTGACAAATTATAGACCGATCTCCTATTGTACAATATTCTACAAGATCATCTTTAAGATATTGGCTTCGAGATTGTCCAAGGTAGTAGGAGGGATACTTCATCAATCTCAAGCAGCTTTTGTTCAAGGACGTCTCATTACAGATAATATCCACCTAGCACAAGAGCTCTTTCGAAGATATCACAAGAAGCATATCTCCCTAGATGCATTACGAAGGTTGACCTTTAAAAGGCCTTTGACTTAGTTCATTAGCAGTTTCTACGTGAATCGCTTATTGATTTACAATTTTCTACGATGTTTATATCCTGGATAATGGAGTATGTAACCACTACATCATTCTCTCTAGTCATTAATGGGTCTTTTGGATTCTTCAGAGGTGCAAGAGGGTTATGACAAGGAACCTCTCTCTCCTTACTTATTCAGTATCTGTATGGAGATCCTTGGGCAGCAAATACAGCAGTGCACGGTCAGTTCAGATTTCATCCTCGGTGTGGTCCTCTCATATTGGTGCACTTGGCGCATGCAAATGACTTATGATTATTCAGTCGGAGGATAAGGCATCAGTGGGAGCATTATCTTCTTGTTTGGAGATGTTTGGGGCTACTGTAGGACTTCAGGTTAAACATCGAAAGTTGAACATCTATCTAGCTAGAGTGGATAACTCGACACGCATGCGGATCCTTTCTCTTACAGGCTTACAAGAGGGGATTATGCTCTTTTGATATTTGGGGATACCACTTACTGCTAAGCGTCTTTAGATATCGAATTATATAGCCCACTTCTTGACTCTCTAGTACGGCGAATTAACTATTGGCTGAAAAAGACACTTTCTTATGCAAGGAAGGCACAACTCATCATCTCGATGTTACAAGGAGTGGAGTGTTTTTGGTTCTACATACTTCCTATCCCCCTTGGTATTATTCACTGCATTTATAGCATGGTCTTTTATGTGACTGTCCAAACACGCCACGTATCTTGGACGGATATGTGCAAGCCCAATGAAGGAGGATTGGGATTCCGCAACCTAAAAGCTTGGAATACTGGTTAAGGTACTTTGGCGGATTCAGGCAAAGGAGGATACTCTTTAGATCACGTGAGTGCATCATACATATTTGAGGCGAGCGAATGCATGGACTTGGGAGGCAGTGCACTCGGATTCCCCACTCATCAAGCGGTTGTTGTAGATTCGTGACCTCATCCTTATGGCTACTGGGTCGCCGGCAGGTGCTATGTAGAGGTTTGAGCAAGACGGAGGTGTGGCTAAGGCTTATGACTTCTTTAGGTGAGGACAGTGTGGGAGCCCTACATCCAGCCTAGTCATGCAATTACACTTAGGATCCTAGCTCAGAGGTGACTTCCCATCAGAGACAGACTAGACTACTTTGAGGATCGGTGTTGTCTTTTGTAGGTAGGAGATGGAGTCACAGGAGCACTTTACTGCGGAGGGTCAAAGAGTGGCTACATATGGGGCAGAAGATGTCTACTTGCTGGCAGATGTTACAAGTCGTTGGGTGTGTCTTCAGAGGAGGTCGTCTCACTAAAGCCAAACACCTTGCAATGTCGGTTTTGATACACTTTGTATGGAGATCTAGGAACAGTTGCATCATTGATGGAGGAAAGTTGGAGAGTGAGAAAATTTTTAAAAATGTACAAATCCATGTTTATCAAACTTTGGGAGTGTTTCTAATCTAACATTATGTCAGACATGAGACGCTACTAATTTCTAGGTATTATACCTTGGTCTTGCTTTGATATATATATATATTTTACTTATCCAAAAAAAAAAACTTAGCATGTTGTTCCAACCGTATAAGAAATTAAAGTACCAAATATCTCCCTTTACAAAATCTATTGTTTGTTTTACTGTGACATTTCCTGTTCTGAAAATATAACCACATTAAAGATTTGCTTAAATGAGAGATTAATCCATCAACATACAAGCTCAATTATGGCCCAAAATACCTAAATTAAGCAAATAGTCATCTTTATTCAGACTATGAACTTCATAATGGCCAATTTCCCACAGTTCTCACATCTCTATATAAAACTAAACCACAATGTCATAGGAAGAAACAACTCGTCTAATACACTTTATATCTTTAGGTGACGTTTGGCTTAGGGTTTGAGAATAACGGAATAGATTCATTCCCAAACCTTGTGTTTGGATGATGGGAATGAAATTAAAATTTTGGAATAAAACTCAAAAATTTGGATATTGATGAAACTCACCCCCTCCCTTGGATTTTTGATGGAAATAGGAATGAGAATTAAATTTTGGACAAAAGCACCCTTAATATATTTATTCAATTTTTCTTTCATATCACTTTCTCTCCTTGTTCTCTCTCTCATCATACTTCTTCTCTCCTCATTCTATCATCACACTTTTTTTCTCATCATACTTTTTCTCCTCAATCTCTTCCATCATACACTCTTCATTTTCTCTCATCACTTTCTCGCTCCTCATTCTCTCTCATCATGCTTTCTCTCCCATCACACTCTCTTTCTTTATTTTTTCTCATTACACTTTCTCTTTCCTCAATCTCTCTCATCACACACACTCTCTCTCCTCAATCTCTCTGATCACACACACTCTCTCTCCTTATTTTCTCTCATCACACTTTCTCTCTTTTCATTCTCTCTCATCATATTTTCTCTCTCCTCATCCTCTCTCATCATGCTCTCTCCCATCACAATCTCTTTCCTCATTTTCTCTCATCACAATTTCATTTTCTTCATTTTTTCCAATCACATTTTCTCTCTCCTCATCCTCTCTCATCATGCTCTCTCTCATCACACTCTCTTTCCTCATTTTCTCTCATCATACTTTCCCTCTCTTCATTTTTTCTCATCACATTTTCTCTTTCATTATATTTTTCTCTCATATTCAATTTTCTCTCTCATCTAATTTTTTCTCTTATTATCCTTTAAGAGTAAAAAAAGAATATTTTAATTTATTCTGCTAGAAAATATTCAACTAACCAAATATTATTTTTAAGAGTGATATCCATGCTCATTCTTATTCTCATTTCACAATACTATGATTTTCATTCCTATTCTGATTCCTAGGAAAGAACCAAACGTCACCTTAGAGACTAATACAATTAAATTGCCGCATTTAAACTTGTCCAATTTTCTTATCCAATTTTTCCATAAATGAATTGTATTTATTCTCAGTCTGGATATCCAAGTATAATGATCCCAACAATATAACAAATTAGGGATATTAACTAACCAAATAAAAAAATTATTTGGTTGGTTTCCTATATCTCTCCTTTTTCTTCTACTATGGAATTTGCAGAATAATCAATCATTACAATCTACATGTTTAGTATCCTCATTCCTATTTAAATGTGTTTTATTAGCATTTACATCAGAGTAGGAAAAAAACTTGATATAATGCAAGCAATGTGTTTTACGTCACTATCCTAGATGTCTAATCTCTATAGAATCCTTCCACACTAAAATAAGGGGTTATTAATTGGAAAATAAATAATGGTTCAAAAATATCAAGTTGTGCTGTTGAAGGTTCATTCCACCACCGGCTAGTACAAAAAAGATGTCTAGTATAGGATCATGGTCTCTGGATTCTTCCACAAGTTTCTGTGTTTGCAAGTGTGCAACAATGAGTTCCCCAATCCTTTCAAAAGATGCAGGAGATAGCTATGCCAAAGAGATAACTTGGAAATCATATCTATTGTGATGGCAAGACATGGGGACTATGAATCAAACTGTGGATGGTCATAGTCAACAAAACACAATAGATGATGAGTTCATGTAGGGTTTAAGCCAACTCTATCTTCTTCTCAACACCTACAATGACACTTTAACACTGACACTGTATCATTCCAAAATATCTTAGAACATATAACATAAATCGTGGCCATTAAGTATATCAAAAAATTCTTGATAATAAAGTTTCATGGTTACTACTTACTAGATATTGAGCAGAATAGAAGGTATGCACATCTGTTTAAGCTTGGAATTGAATTCAATGGCAACTTTTGTATAAGATACTAATACAACTTTTATAAATCTAATATTGTTGATAAGGGCATGCTAATTATACAGAGGAAAAAAAAAACAAGCTGTAAAAAAATGTTTACAAAATCATTAAACCAAAAAAATAATCAAAGGAACTCGAAAAGTAATCTGCAACTCACTATATAGAAAATGAGCCACAAAAGAAGCCTCACAATCATATATATGATTTTTCAAAGAGAGCCAAAGCACCTCTTCATTTGGCGCCATATGGCTTAGTTAGGCCTTTACAGGCATGCTTAAATATTAGTGGCATCCACCTATCTCGCTTGGCAATTCAGGTTGGACTAAACTACCTTAGACTTTCACGTGATATTAAAGCCAGCACCTCAACTCTTGTGATGTTGGGGCTAGGGAGACAAGTTTATTTGATCATAGCAACCACCAACATAGCAATTCAATCTTGCAACATCTTCACTCTTGGCGGATCGTAGCGAATGGGAGAGGAAGAGACTGAGTGGTTCTTTGATCAGCTAACAGATTAATTGATCAAATTGTCAAGATGACAGAGTTGATTATATTTGAAACAAGCTAGGTTTCTATGATATACACAAACCAGCTTGAGGGAGATTATTATGGGCTAATTGGGCTCATATGTAAATATTAAGCTGTAGAGGTCCATTTGTAACATTCCATATCCTTAGGGTAGATGGAGATCACCTAGGATTCTGTTATTCGTCATTGCTACATGAGCAAATAGAGCTGAAGATGTACCTCATAGGCAGATGGATCAAACTGAAACTTGATAGGAATATCTGATCTAAAGACACCGCTTTCAAGACATTCAACATGGCCACCAATATATGTCTCACATTCTAGAAGACGGTTCTTGTAGAATTTCTCAGAGTCTGACTGGTGTTTGTTAGGACAAATAACATTTGCCTTGTGAGCCTGCATATAGGGAAAGAATTGTAATGTCAGATTAGCAACAAGCAAAGGCAACAAAAACATAATGATACAGTAACAAAATATTCATTTTTAACCTGAACTAAGACCATGAACACAAAGTTTCCAGAAACTCTAATGCAAGTACTTTAATTTTAAAAAATCACAAATCTAATAGGGCATATGTTAAAGGCATAAAAAACTGCATTTAAAAATTGGCCAATGATAACAAAATAACTTTTCAGAGGAGACACACGTTCATTAAAAAAAACACTTTGCTAGACAAGGCCAGGCTGCCACCATATTCTACAATACATTTGTGAAATTTATTTCCTATAAAAATAGAAACACAATTCATGTCTTCCTTAATACACTACCTGTTGTGGCATAAAAGCAATCAAAATGATAAAAGAGGAAAAGATTGGCTGAACCAGAACAATAATCATTTCAATTGACAAGAATTTAGGAATTAGATAAGGTTCAACTATATGTAGAACAGATACAGCACAATTAGACTACATTTGTAGTGAGAACAAGCAAACAAATAATAGCCTTACCTGTACCATAAGTAGCATTTCACAAAGTGTTCCACTTCCTTTTCGAAGGACTTCATCTGGGGGCATAGGAATTATAGTTGCAAGAGAGAATATAAATGGATGAACATATGTCATGTATAGATAATATGTTGCAACAGCATCAGACACAGAATATGAAGCCATCATCTGAGTGAACAACAAAGAGACACAAAACCAGAATGTAAAGAATATGAACAAGAATAAGATGGAAAATTTGATTAATAAGCATAGAAAAATTCTGGTTTTCTTAGTTATTTAAGTGTTTTGTTCTATTTTCTAAAAGAAAAAGAAAAGAAACCTTGCAGAGTTGCCTTTCCCATCTCTCTTATTTGTTTCTTGTCCTTAGCATCTTGCTATAAACAAAACACTGCAGAATTTATTGCTTATCCTTTCTTTCCTTGGATTAGCATTTTGCTAAAATAAACAAAAAATTGCAGATTTGCTACTTTCTAGTTTGACCAGAAAAAATGTTCAGCCAGTTAAATGATACATGACGGTAAACATTTTCTATAATATCAGCACCTTATTAAACACATTAAAAATAGCTTACTCAAGTCAATTCTCCAACCATCAATTCTGAGCAAGATATGAAGTTATATTAGGATAATAGTCCAGGATACCTGAGGTTGTTCCACGGCGAAACGAACCATGTCCTCTGGATTTACTTCCAATGGATTGTAACCCAATTTAGCCTTTGTGACAGCCTGGTGAATGGAAGAAATATGAGTAAAGTTCAAACCTGTTTGTTAACAGTAAAGAGGTTACAGAAGGGTATCAACTTTCAGCCAGAAAAGTGGAGTTTATTTAGCTAACAAGATCAACAAATAATGTCAAAGTAAGAACAGCTATTACTCAAAATGTTGTGCCTTCAGTACAGAATAAAGTGAAAAGGCGAAATTATAGTTTCAGAAATACACAGCCAATTCTTTCAATTCATGTCCCATTAAACAAATAAGTTTATATGCTAACATAAGTGAGGTAAAAGTAAGCTCAATATTACTAACTCCAGTGATGCTAGAAACCCATATAAATGTTATTTCTAATTCAAGCTGAGCTAAAGATTAAAGTGTCTTCAACTAACAAGAAAGCATAGAACTCAATGCTCAGCATCTAAGCTAGTAGACAAGCCTTTTTACAAACAGAAGGGATAAACCCCGACCAAGTGATGAAAAGAGGATTTGAATTCAAGACCTTGACAACGATTTCCAAAGCTCTTACCAACTAAAGTGACAGATAATTTTGAAGATAGTATGACAAGTTATTATCTAGTTAAGATATTTCTTTTTAAAATCCAAGAAACAAGATAGAAAACAGTTGTACATGGAAACATGGAGTCAAATTAATAGATGAAGATATACAGAAGTAACAGAACACAACTAAATGCAGGTTTTTGTATTAACAGTGCATAGCATGTCTTTTGTTTACATTGTGCTTCATGAGATTATCAGTGGGAAAGAAAAGGGAAAATTTTATCAATAATCCTTATTCCTTAATACTACTTACCATTATAGTGCTTAAAATATATATAAACACCAAGTAAAACAAGTGAGCGTAGAATATAGAGAAGTACAGGAGATTATCACACACCTTGAGTTTAACAAACAATAGAAACTCTAGCCTTTAAATAATTAGATCCAATTTGATTTACATCACCTTAAGACCTTGGCTTCCTTGAGGAAGGTAACTGTCACGTTTGACCCAAGCAAAACAGTCAAGATGACACGAAAATTTGGAACGACATTCCCCTTGATGGTTGTCACACTGGAAACCAATTTCCTGATAAAGCAAATTCATTATATAATAAGAAAAGATGTCAAATGGCAATAGCAACATTGAACTTAATTTCTATCAATCATTGGTCATATGAAATCAAAGCTATTGTGACACAAAGAGCAAAGGAAAAAAATGTGAGAGCATTAGCATATTGCCATATTCTACCTGTAAAATGGGGTGTTGGCCAAATCATTAATTATAATAAACAGAAGGAATATGCTGCACGTACCTCGTTCATCTTAATACCATTATGAGAGGCTCTTGTCTCTAGGAATGGCCAATCAAAAAAATCACCATTGTACGTAACATATACGCTTGGCTTAATCTCTTGCATATGTGCAAACCATGTTTTTAAAAGTTCTTTCTGAAATGCCAATAAAATCAAAGAAGCCGATGAGCCTTAATATGCAAGGACAATTATGGCAACCAAATCAAAGAACTTACACTTAGATACCTCGTTTTTCACATTTTTAACTTTGAAGCAGCCTTCAAATTCTGGTTTTGGAGTATACTCCAGATCTTCAATATCCTCACCAACACACTATCAGGGTGAGCCACAGTATGCACAAGGAAAAAAAATATTATTTATACCTAACAAAAAGAGATATTGAATATTCACAAAGAAGAACATTAGTTATTGATGTTCAGACTATCATGCTGCATTATGTAACTTATATCTGGTGTTACACATGCACTCTCCAGTTCAAGTGTGAGTATATAAGTGCTAAGTAACTAACTAGATCACAATGAATTTTGACAGAAATAGATGAAGTTCTGAAATTAATTTGTAATTCTTTTGGAGACTTAATTCATCAATCAATCAATCTTTATAAAATACACACTTTCTGATTTCTAACATATCAAATACAAACCAAATATGCAATACAAACAGTATTTCTGCTGAAATCCATATGTGACAAGCATGAAAGACGAGTAGCCAGCCAGGCCAGGCAAATGTGTGGCTACATGACCCAAAAAACATAGCAACCAAACTAATGAATCATCCAGTAACAAAAAAAGGAGGCAAGTGAGAATGAGGAGTGAAAGTCTTGGATTTAAAAATTCATATAAACCTCAATTTTAGGTTGAAATTTTCAACAAAGACCACCAACAGCTATAAATTTATACGGCAAGTTAGTTGCAATATATGAAACTCTAGTTAATAGCAGATTGCAAGCATGAAAGAATATCAAAGAAAAAGCCACTCTTAGGGAATCTCTTTCACGAAGTTGTAATGTTTAAGAAAAAAAATCTCAATGTAGTGCTTACAAAATTTGGATCATCTCAGTAATTAAATAGTTTACTTGGAGGCATAAATTATCAATATGTAGCACTTCAGGACATGGGTTATTTCAACTGCTTAATCGTGTTTGTGAATTCTTAGTCACTAGTTTGACAAATGAAGGTTTTTTAAGGAAAAGCATGCACTTTGTAGTTTGTACAGAAGAATATGATGTCTGCTCATGGTAATTTGTTAAAAATTGGAAGAATAGAAACACATAAGTAATGACTCAAATTCAATATCTGTTCAAGAAGTTGATAGAAGAGACACGACATTTCATTGACATGATTATTTCATGTTTGACTGGTAGTAGGGCTGACTTAAGCACGGTTATATTTTTAAAATCTTAACATTGACAGAAAACAAATACAAAAATCTACTGCTGTATTATGTTTGAATGGATAATCACTTTTTAAAAATAATAATAATAATAATAATAATAATAATAAATTACAAAAAGTTCACATCTATATTTCTATTTTCTTAACTACAATAAATGTAAAATGTGGTTGTTACCTCTCGGTTGATTATCAAGAAACCTTGTCCGTCTATCATGTAGGATATCATCATTATGAGATCATGCTCAGCGTCAGGAAATTTCAAAGGCAGTTTTGTAGTTTCAATATCAAATGCACATACATGAACTTCTGCACGTTGAAGAAGATCAGCCCTTTTCTCAAGTAAAATACCATCACTTGACACAGATATATCATACCATTGACCACATCTAACATCTGCAAAAGTAGCCACCATTTGGCATTATATTTCTACAATAAGAAAGAGATTGAACAATTGATTACAAAAAGAGAAAAGAATAAGCATAGAAACACAACCTACCATTGTCAATAGCATAACGTACATGATATGGAACGTCGTATTCACGAAGGTCAATAATGCAGTCCAACAGATCTTGTGATCTTTCCTTACTGAAAGTGATGATAAAATCAACAAATTTTAAGTAGAGCAGATAAAGATGCAGGTGCCAAAAAACAATGTCGTAAGTCAATTTTTTCAATTAAAAAAAATGACAAACTTATGCAAAAGGAGAATGAAGCAGATGGACACAAAATGAGAACTTCAGTTTTATATAAATGGCATATCAACGTTATTAAGTTCTACCTTTCACCAATAAATATGGTTTCAAATGCTTCTGAAGCCTCTAATTTTGACTTATTCCTTTCAGCCACATGCATAAGATCATTCTTTACACGCATCAGTTGTTGGACAGTGTCAAAGCTAAGCTTCAAATACGACCTGCGCAAACCAGAAAGATGGTTTTTCTGGATAAAAAGGTGTCATTTTATTAGAGCAAGATACACCTAATCAGATAATAAATATAATAATTGACATAATTTGACACTCAAGCATTAAGAAGATAAGTGAAAGAAAAAATAAAAATTTAACAGATTCATTGACAAGATTATATCCTTCTATTGTCTGTCAGTTTTTTCATAATCAAGATTAGTAAGGTTACCTCCATACAAGCTAAAGCAATAAGTGAGGACCTAATTCATAAACCTTTTTCATGCCATCATAGTCTTGTTAGGTGTTAGAGTTAATTTGTTCCTTTTAGACTTTGAATGTGGATTAACATTACCCTCATAGGGGTATTTGTACCAAGCCCAGTGGTTTGAGCATGTAGCACCACTCGTAATTTGGTCATACCAAGCCCCTATGAGTTTGACTCAAATGATAAATGGACTTCATTAATTCATCAATATATGCAATAAAAACAGGATATATTAAAACCCTAAATTTGAGTAAGGGTAAATTATTAGAAATTTAGAATTAACAACAATTGAGGGTAATTATGGTGTGATGATTAATTTTTGAGATTGCATTAAATTTATTTGAGATGAATTGTTCGTGATTGGAGGACAATTATAAGTTAGGGTTTAAGTTTGAGATAGATTAATATTGTTAAAATTGAACCAAACAATTATTGATGGTAATTAGCATAATTAAAGCCCAAATTCAGCTTTAATGAATCCATCAGGTGGGCATTGTGGTTAGGAGTGAGTCTAAATTAGGCTCAATTTAGATAAATTTTGATCAATTAAGGGCTGAATTAAGTTTTGGTTGGGATAGATGACTTCAATCAGGTTTGGTTAGACTTAGTGGAGTTTTGGGATGCTAGCATTATCGATATCATTCTCCCTTCTCTTTCCTACATTCCACTCGAAAGCTTCTTCTCCCTTTGCTATGTGTCATCGTAATCTTGCCTCAACCCCTGCTCACATGCACAAGTGTGACCCCAACAGAAGCCATTGGTAACTCCTATCTCCTGATATACTTTTCTCCGTCTCACAGTCCCTCACTCCTCCCTCGATCACAGCTGGGTCAGATATTTATTATTGCCAATATAAAAGTACAACATGAAAGACCTCATCCAAGTTACTTTTCCTTGTATTGAGAATAGGGAAAACAATCAATCCTATCATGTTTAGCTAAATAGGTCCAGCATGATTTGTAACCCAGCTTGTTAATAAAAACAATGCACAAGTGACAACATACATAGAGAGAATAGGAAGAAATGATATTTTTTTTAGGTAAAACATCTAAAGAAACAATAGCAAAAATAGAAACATGAACGCGTCTAATAAAGAAATTAAAGCAACCAATAGTGGACATTTCAAAACCATAAATTATCGCTTCTTCCAGAAGGGTCATTATCACAAATGGAAAAAAAAGAAAGAGACAAACTGCCAAACATGTGAAAACTGTTAGCTTACTAAATCCAAATCCTCTTTCTCCACTATGACAATATCAGCAATTTCTCCTTCATATCTTCGCTTAAGATATGCCTCAATTTCAAACTCCATCTTATGCTGCAAAGTTGCAACCGAATAAAAGTGTGTTCTTTTATCTTTAAAAGAAATTATACAAAAAGTAGAATGGATTCAAGTAACCAATTGTCTTATAATCCATAAAGATAACAATTCAAGAACTCCATTTTGAAATAAGACTGCACAAGTAATACACCCACCTTGGTGGCAGCATAGAAATAAGGTGGAAATTTATGTTTCACTTTAAAGGTAGATCCATCCTGCAGAAAAGGGAAAAAGAAAAGCATTGCAACATTCATGACAGGCAAAAACAATAACCTAAAAGAATTTCAGCCTAACAAGATCGTTAGCAGGAGTAATTTAGATGGAACTAACCTGAGAAACAAAGTAAAGATCCACGCAGCTGTACATCTTGTTAGTTTCTTGATCCTCCCATGATGACTGTAAGAAGGCTAAAGTTGAGTAACAAATTAATCGAGAAAGAAAAGAACTAATTTGATATGACTGAGATAGTGGTTAATAATCAACATAGCTAAACAAAGATGAAGGAATTATTCTTACTGGTGAAAATGTGAGTAACCAACCAAGCTTCTTATCACCTTCAGTATAGAGATCAAACCCCAACTTGCGCTCAAGCAGTTCCTCATGGTTCAGATGGAGATTTTGCTTTGCTGAATTTCTAGCAACACTGGACCTTCCTCTCCACCGACCACGGGCATTCATAGTGGTTATAAACTAAATTTTGTTGAAGCAGCAGTAATTTTAACCTAAATTGTGGGATTTGGGTAGTTTCTAACTGAAACAAGAAAAGATATGTCATTGCTGATAGAAATCACTAACTTGGTTGATTTGTATACACTTTGTTTTAAACATGCTAACTATGCATCAAAAAAGTCAATTAAATTAGTAAAAAAAGGAATACAATAATAAATGGCATGGTCAATTATGTCCAAAGATTGCCTATCAGTCCAAAGACCTCATCTGCAATAGCCGTTACATTCTACAGATATCATCCAATGTTATGTTATGCCCTATGTCCACCATGTGCAAACCTAAGGAAATGAAGGTGTCATAAAGTTCAACTGAGAAAATATGGGCAAAATAATGCAGAGAGTTAACAAGATAGCATTAAGATTCCCTGTAAGGCTAAGTATATAGAGACAAACACAATCACCAGCTCAAATAACTAGTAGAACCAAACACTGCTTCTTGAAACAGGTTTAATGTTGCTCGCATAACCCCGCCTTTTACAAACCATACATCTTTTAGGTTTATTCAATCAAACTTGTACCTCAACAACTATAGCCCCAAACCTTTAAAATATTAAAAAAAAAAATTGACAATGACACAACGCACTCAACCTCACAACACATAATAAGATTGTCTAAATTCCCCGATTACCTGGAAGTTGCTAGAGATTAAGAGGATCCCAGAAACAATGCGTTATAAAGACAACTACATAGAAACATCACTGTTGCACATGCAGAAAGAGAAGAAAATGGCATGTTGCCAGAACGGGGAAGAATAGAGAGTTGCTGCAGCAGCTTTTGCTAACCCAAATATAGTATGACGTAATGAGGGCTACTGCTCATACGGAAGAGGAAGAGAAGTGTTGAGGGAGGCTGCCGTTTGGCACACATGGAAAGGGAAAAGAGGAAGAGACAGGCGGAGGGATGGTTCTGCCGGAAATGGTAGCTGTAGGCAGCGTAGAAGCAGGGGCCGACGCGCGACCCAATTGGATGCTAAATGATGCTAGGGCACCGGCGTGGGAAGGCGCTTCGGTTAACAAGTGACCGCGATCGAGAATCCTAACGACCCCGACGAACGGCCACAAGCAGGGAGAGCGCAGAAAGGGGCAGCGAAGATGGGTTGGAGCAGGGTGCATACCTTCGTCGAAATAGGAGTCGCCTTCTCCGCCGATCGCCGACGATGGAACGGAGACGAATGCGACGAAGCTTAGCTTAGGGCGTCCGAAGGTGGGGGGTGCGAACGTGGGGGAGCGTCAGCTTAGGGCTTCTATGTATGATTTACGCGGGAAAGTTCGGCAGATTCCATTTTACAAAAAAAAGAAAAAAAAAATCATTTGGTCCATTTCTCAGAGCGGCCGGCCCATGGGTCTCAGGGTGAACTGGGCGGAGACGCTCCTGGCCCATTGCGCATGAACACAGCAGCACAATACGTCCAAGCTTCTTTCTCACCGTCCATTTATGCGCAATCTGACTGAAAGCATGATGATGATGGGTACGTAGAAATTCTCCTGTGCGGACATCTCATCCTACGTGTTCTCTCGAGATTTACACCCCGGGTCATATTTGTCAGTTGCCAGACGAAACCCAGTGATCCTGATTTGACCGATACCTCCGACTGCTGGGCTCCAATGGCATTCATGATTGGACTCGCAACTGCTCCTGCATGCATCCCACGAACCGTTCCTCACCGCGCGTTGAGCACACGTGGGACCCGCCGGTTGGACCAAGAGAACTTTCCGGATGATGTCCGCAAAAATATCTCTGTTCTTTCGATCTTCGCCGTTAATCTACTTCCTCCGGCCGCCCGCAAATCTACGGTCGGATCTTGGTGCCCTCCCGGGAGGTGATGGCGAAGCGAATAGTTATACAAATTCGTGAAGGAGAGCGGTGACAGAATTTGGAAAATTCGGCCGGGAGGGCGACGGCCGCGGCGGTGGAGGTGGTGGTGGCGGAGGAGATTAGGCGCTGAGTTTTTCTTCAAGGTTCTTATATTGCATTTGCTTGCCGCGTCCTTATCTCCTCCTAGACGCGGCATCCCCCTCTGACTCTGTTGCTTGCGAGGTGTCGATTCGAGTTTATAGGAGGGCTTTGATCTCTCCTGTGTTCCAGGCGGCCGAGGCGACGACTTTTATAGTATTCTGGGGGAATAAGGGTGTCTGCGATGTCCGGGGGAGACGTGAAGATTGGAGATTTCTACGAGGTTTTGGGGCTGAGGAAGGAGTGTTCCGAAGCCGAGGTCAGGAATGCGTACAGGAAGCTCGCCATGGTGCGTTTTCGAGTTCAAATCTTTGTTTTCTCATCCTATTTTCTTGGTTTTTGCCTTGGTTTCCTCGCATGTACATTATTTCTTCCCAGGACTTTGCTTGTTCTACTTTCTTGGCATGTAAAAGTTGAGTCTTCTCCGGATTCTGAAATCTGGATCTCTCTCTTCGATGATTGTTAATTTTTGAATCGAATGGGCGACAGAAATGGCATCCAGATAAGTGCTCGGCGTCCGGGAGCACTCAGAGCAAGGAGGAAGCGAAAGAGAAGTTTCAGGAAATCCAGAATGCCTACTCTGGTTGGTTTCTGTCCATTCTCTCCATCCCACCTCAGCTGCTGCAACAATTACTATAATACCATAAAATGAATAAAATTCTCTATTCCACTTGCAATTTTGCTTAATTCTACTCTCGTAAAGAAGTTTGCGTGATCAGTTCTCTCAGACTCAAACAAGAGATTCCTCTACGACGTGGGCGTCTACGACAAGGAAGATGACAATGACGAATATGTATGTTCCTAATTGTAACACTGTTGTTTGTTTAGATTGTTAACGTATAATCAACTAATTTTCCAAACACATTATTCTCGTGCAATTAATAATATTTACTGTGCAGGGGATGGGGGATTTTTTGGGGGAGATAGTCCAGATGATGAGCCAAACAAAACCTGTTGTAAGACAATTTTTTCTCCCGGTTTCTTAGTCTAAACTCGTGTAATTTAGGCTGCTTAATTGTGTCTGCTAAATTTTTACCAGACGAGCAGCGACGACAGCCTAGAGGAGCTGCAGAAGATGTTTGTGGAGATGTTCCAGGACGATCTGGATCCTGGGTTATGTGGTCCATGGACTCATTCAACTAATGCCCGAGATAATTCGACATCACGATCAGGGATGCAGTTTGCAAATCGTGGATACAAGCGGTGCAATTCTTCCGTGAATTCTGGAAAGGCAAATTTGGATGGATTGGAATTTAGTTCCACGGGATTCTGCGCTGGGGTGAGTCACTGCATCCCCATGTTCATGGATTCAATTATTGTCTTCCTTATATCATATTATGTTAGATCAGATGACAGTTAATCCCTCATCTATGAACTATCTGGTCACCTTGCCTGATAATCCAGCTGACCTGACAAATTTGGTGGTCGTAGATAGGTCATATGAATCTAAACTAAATGCCAATTGAGCTTGCTGAAGTCATGGTTCCCACTTCCCAGTTACTTTCAAGCTGGATGATAACATTACTTATTTGATAGAGAATCTGGATTAGTAGGAAAATATCTAGGACCCAAATGAGAACAATAGACCAACGAATTATGGTTTTTAAGACGGATAAGTATGTTCTACCTAAAATTCTCTATCACTATAGGTCCGTGTTCATACTCTGATCTTTTCTTGAAGCAATTTTCTTGTGCCGATGAATATGTACCTGATTCATTGAATGCTTTTGTTCCGGCAGTTGAATGATGTAGGGCAGTCATCAAAAGGAAGAGGCGGTATTAATAATAGCAAGAGAAGGAGTGGAAGAAAGCAAAAGGTTTCATCTAAACATGATGTCTCAACTTATGATGCTGATGTCTCTGTTTGGAAATTCTAGTTTCTTCGGTTTCACCATTCTCTTATTCTTGGGTGAATTTTCCCCTCTTCTCTATATTTCTTAGTATAGCAGTGAACTAGTAGTTACCTTGAACCCGTCGACTAAAATAAACATTCAGATGATTTCTCTTTTCCTTGGATTGAATTGGGAGTGTACCGTTATATGCCAACAAGCCAGACTAACCTACTGGTAGTTGTTATGCCTGCCTTAATGTAAATATACCTTGTTTCTGTTTCTATTTCTGTTTGTGTTTCATACCGCGTCCATCTCTCCTTGTCTTTTGAGCACTATAAATTTCCCATGAAAATATTTGGACCTCACAAATCTGGATAACTATCAACAAGCTTCTTGCATTAATGTCTTGATGGCTGTACTGTTTGAGTCGATTCAAGCAAGTCAATATCTACACTTGCAATACAGCGAATATAATTTACCAGGCGAATCACATTTCTCTTGGTCAGATCTCGCAAGTGCACTTATGTCTAACAATTTTAGATGCGTATTCACTACTTGGACAATAATTGAAATAAGAAGCAAAAAGGCACAAACCAACTGCATTCTGACTGAAAGATAGATCCGTACATGCTTATACAGGGCCACAAGATAGATATTACATAATGTGCAGTGATTCACAGGAAGATGAAGATCCCAGAGTGGCCACAAAATCAAAATGCTATTAAAAAAAATCACATTTCCAATTTACTGAAAACAAATTGATTACTGGTCCAATGGCCCAATCATATGCGCAAGTGGACTGTACCTGATTGGGTGTTTGGTTATAGGCGTAAAATCAGTGTCAAAATGATCTATGTTTGATTGGCCAGCGTTACTTTACTCTCTCGTGCAGACCTTATGCAGCTACAGTACGCTAATGTAGCTGTGTCGACAAATTTTTACGGCAATGATTATTTTTATCAGTATTTGGTGGACAATGAATTGCCATTTGGTCTGACAATGTAATAATTCGGCTCAAGTGGCCAATTTGGTGGCTGTCTCTTTCCAGTGATAGATGAGGACAGAGGAGATGGACTGATGGAGGATTCTAAAAGGACCCTCTTGGTGCCCACATGCATGCAAGTTGTTCAACTTTCACACAACCTGCTCTTTTTTACACACATAAAAACGTTTCCAACAACCGACCACCTGAGGGTGTATTGGCATTGACTCTTCGGTAATTGATTAGACGTCGTGTGTCTAGTTATGTGTACATTGTGTTAAAATAAAGAGCAGTAAGAACAATTAGTAAGAACAAAAACTTTATGAAGGTTTTTTTTTTTGTCATTTAGATTAAATATTGTTAAAGCTAGACTCTTCTTTATCCTCGCTTGGTAAGACTTCAAACTATTTAAAAGTGGAACAGTAGCAATCACATGTAAACAGAGCATTAATAATAGAGAAAGATGGTGACCTTTGTTCCTTAGCTAGAAAAGAGGTGTGCTAGGTTGACCTTTGAGACGATCATGTAGCCAAGGACACAAAAAAGACGTGACTTCAACAGAGTAAATGAGGTTTCTTACAAGCTTTTAGGCCTCAAAGTAAACAAACTGAGAAAATAAAGACGAATATAATCTAAACAGAGCATTAATAATAGAGAAAGATGGTGACCTTTGTTCCTTAGCCAGAAAAGAGGTGTGCTAGGTTAGACCTTTGAGACGATCATGTAGCCAAGGACACAAAAAAGATGTGACTTCAACAGAGTAAATGAGGTTTCTTACAAGCTTTTAGGCCTCAAAGTAAACAAACTGAGAAAATAAAGACGAATATAATAAATGCTAAATCACATGTAAAGTACTTAATACATACGATATAAGTTGATTTTTGAAATTGACTCTTCCCACGGTGTAACTACAAAACTGATCAAGATTCCAGTTAGCTCGAAAGCGTACGTGTTTAGTGTGGTTTTGGCACATATCCATCAACGGCAAAGTTTCGGGTAGCCGCTGGTAGTGCTAGACGAATCCCATCGAGCTCAGGCTTCGCAACTATTTGACAACCAAGGCGTGACCTGCAGAGGGTGTCAGCATTTAGTATTGGTTTTATCACGAGGAATTTTGACTGAGGAATATATACTCACGTCTCAGTTAGTCCAAAAGCAAGATCTAGCATATCATTTTCTTCGTCTGTTGGATCTTCCAATTTGTTGTAGTAGTTAACATCCTGAAACAAGGAAGTCAGTGGAGTTGGAGGATCCTATTAGATATATTGAACAAGATGATCTCATACGTACCATGACGATTACATGACAAGTTGAACATGCAAGAGAGGCTTCACATGCTCCTAAAATCAGATTAGAGAACATAACATTAGTTTGTAATGACATTAAATAAAAGAAAAGGATCAGATCTCATGATACTAAAAAATTTCATATTGGATGAAGAGGGAAAGTGAATTATGTAGCCTCCCACATATCAAGCAGATTTATATGTGATCTGTGTTTGTGTGTCCCATGGTTGCATACGGAATTTATCTGGCTATTAAGATCCATGCAAGGTTACATTGTTACTGAAACACATCATTTAGATCTCTTTTAACATTCATTTAAGTTGGGTTTACTTGGGTAGAAAGATTGGAGAGAGACGAGGGTGAGAGAAAGACTCACAAAACTAGATTTAGATTTTTTACATCATTTCACTCTCCCTGTCACCTATCTTTCCAGCCAAGTAAAACTAGCTTTAGATCTCTTTCAATCATTCTAGGAATAATCTTCCTCCTTGACACTCATATTCCACTCAAAATTGTTTACCAATGAAATTTATTAATAATCTCTTAACATGCTTTAAACAAACTAATCTATCATCTCTTAGTTACAGAAGTTACACATAACTGGCATGAATGGCATTATAATCCTCCTAAAAACGTTGCACATCCATCTCAACATCATATGCTACATGTCATTTCATTTTGATCCATCAAGTATGACTAATTTTCCGACAATTTCTTAGTAAGTTTTCATCTAGATAAAAGTGTACCTCACCATCACATGACATTGAAAGCCTCTCTCAATTTTAATCATACACCCTTCCCCAAGACTACTAATTGGCAGGAGCTTCGTGCACTACCCCTTATCTTCTCATTTGATAAATTCAAAACTTCTTGCACTTTGTCATCTAACTTACTTATTCCTCACTTTTCTTTATATTAACCTGGAAATCAATGAAGTGTCAAGTTGATGAAGCGCCAAATTGTGCATCATTTGTCAAAACCCCAAAAACTTTAACACTTGCAACAAAACTATGATGCATAATTTTTATCACATTGATACAATTACTAGATATTCCTTTCTTTCGCAAAATCCTCCACGATAGTCATCTAGAGAGTCTATCATAAATTTTTTATTTAAATCAATAAAAATATTTCTCTATATTTTTCCATGAATTGTCTAGTTAAAAATACATCAATGGTTGATCTTACAAACACAACATCAAATTGATTTTCACCAATGATGGTTTCATCTTTTATTCTCCTATCAATCACTCTTTTCCAAAGTCCAGTGGTATAATTCATCATAGTTATATAATTAGCGTATATATCACCTTTACTCTAGAGAAAGAATTGTATATCCAAAAAGTTGGGATATACAATGGAAACAAAGTCAAGCTTGGTCATATTTGAATCAAGCTTTAAAGTTCATGATATATTTAGAACCTAATCCTAAAAAAGAATTAGTAAAATATCTAGATAATTATAAAAATACATTTCATTGTGAACATGAACAAAAAAATCAATGGTAAAAATTATTGTAATGACAAAAATGATAGAAAAATATGGATGTATATTATGCAAATATAACCAAAGAAGTGATGCGATGTTCGAAACCCATGTAACATGGAGAAAAGACTGGCACATATCAGCAGCGGAAGAAACTATTAGGATAGTTATCAGGAAAAAACTGACAAAAAAATCACCCAATTTTATTCTTTTTTTATATTAGTAATTTAGTACAAACCTTCAAGTTCAATATCATTCTCATGAGCAGCTTCTAGCATCGACATTCCAACAGGAACCTTAATAACCTTCTCATCCCCATCCTTGTCAACAAAAGTTACAGTTATCCTGTATGGTTGAAAATAGTAATGAAGAATAAGATGACTTTTATGGCCCGGTCAATAATCATAAAATATCACCTGAGAGATTGATATCAAAAACTAGAGAAATGTGTCATCAAACTTTTAAGTAGATTAAGGGATTAAAAACAGAATACAAAGAGAGTGAATCTCAATGAAGATAAGACCAACAAAACTTTATTTGCTAAATTCCAATACTAATAATTACTGTGTATATAAAAAAGCAGAATGCTTAAAATATTGACACCAAGCATAATATAACAGGAATCAAAAACCTAGACATTCGACAGAATAACTGATAATAATCACAATATAACAGAAAGAGAGCAGAAAAAACAGAAGATCAATTGATGGTAGCAAGAAAATATTTATCTAAAATTTCAGAGCTTTTAAAAGATGTTCAAGGAAATCAGATATTACAAAAAAAACTTATATTATGTTAGTATGTTACCCTAGAAAGCTTTATCATATTGAATTACTTTAACTTGAAGAATATTTTGGGCAGTAAAAAAAAAGAAATAGAATTATTCAACAGAATAATCATTTCTGCACTTAAAATGCTATGCTGTAGGAGGGCATATATCCAAACCATCGCAAGTCCTAAGGAAGAATCATTGGCATTGGATCAATAGTTTAAGACTTGCTAAAAAGAAAATTGATAAAAATTACAGGTTAAAAAAAAAAACTGAATATTTGGTCTCGACGTTAGTTCCAAGAAGTCTTAAACTATTCAGAAAAACAATTATCATAAAGGGTCTGATTCTGAATAGCTGACTTTCACAGAGAATATGAGAAAACAATTATCAACCATGAACCATTTGCAAAGTTCAAAGAGTTAAAAAAAAAACCACCAAATCTTCAAGGACTTACTTTTCTTCCATTTCATTGTCTCCTTCAGCAACTGAACCACTTGCTGCACTGGAAAAGCAAAGCTTACTCTGGAAATTGACATGAAAAAAATCAACAATTTTAAAAACAACTAGCATAAGAGAACTTGAAACAACTGGGAGAGTGCTGTTAATCAAGAAACTACATCTGGAAAAAAGAAAGAGCCTAAGAAGCTCAGAACACAAGTTACCAAAACTACAGAACCATCATATAGTGTATACGAGATGATAAGGTAGAAGCATCATATAGCGTATACAAGATGATAATGTAGTCCAACAAATATTGAGACCATTAAATGAGAAACTCCGGTCAATATATAGTTTGTTTTATGCTTATAGAACATACGTCACTGTTTTTTCCACATCCTTCCACGAAAAAGAAAAAATATATATATTCCTCAAAAAGAGATTTATGTAGCTAAATTTGTTTGCTTTAATGAAACTGCCCCTCACTTTAAGTCTTGCACTTGCGATTGCTGCCATCATACACTATTTAAGGATATCTCATAAGTAATAAAGTTTTAGTTTTAACTTATCCAACTAAAAAATAATTAATCATCTTTGGACATGTGTTTACTATTTTAACATATTTGCCCTCATTTTAGGAGTAAAACAGAAGATAGGTGTCTGAAGTAAAAGCAAGAACCCAACAACTTTATAAAAACGGAGGGGGAGAGGGGGATGTGGAGACTGCAGATTATGAAATATTAATAATTTGATATATTAATAATTTGATAGAAGATAGGAACAAATCCAAAGTAAGCTAGATCTCAAATAAGAACGCATATAAATTCTGCAAACAATTCAGATGCAAGAGTTGATGATGCCAAATTTAAAGTGAAAAGGAAGATTCAAATAATCCAATAAAAAAGGAAGCATAATAAAGCCCAAAATTTCACTAGTACAGCCTACAAATAGTACACAAGGATAGTCGATCAAAGACAAGTATTTAATATTCTAATTCCAAAGTCAAAGGAACTCCCAGACACGACAAATAAAAGCTCACAGGTATCACTAGTTTGTTGGATCCGAAAGATAACACAGTTTGATGTGACCAATAGCATCATGTAACCGTATATAATAGCATAGGCTAAGAAATTTAGTATCAAATTATCAGCCATTCACGTATGTGGATAAACAAGGATTATATACCAGCCACGTATGGGTATTTTGATACACATAAATCGTCATCAACTACCCAATGGAAACCTAAGACCAGGGGCCTAAACAGCCTCCCACCAAAGCACTGCGGGAATCCCATCTAGACCAATAATTGACCAAACAAAATTAACAATTTCAAGAAAAATGACAATAGCATACACTCAGTGGACTTCTATTGAACAATAGAACTTACTAATGCATGTCCATAATGGCTGAAAGGTCCATTTGTAAAGATGTTCTGTGACATATGAAACTGATCTGCAAAAAGAAGACACTTTGATCATGAGAAACAAGAGACACTCTGGGATCAGAATCATTTTCAACATTTAGGAAGCACTAACATCAAGACATCATTCTGAAAAATAATCCTTCACAAAAAGATAGAAAGCATAGGCAACATAACTAACAAGTAACAAACTGATTATCCTTGTCAATTACTTACCTATAAGTTTGTGGCCGATCCATAGTGTGCCCACACCATTTGCCTTGTGTGCTGCAAAAGTGGATAAGAAAGACGTATAAGCTTAAGGAAAATGTTGAAAGAGAAGATATTGCCTATAATAGAATGGAACTAGTGGAGGATAGACAATATTTTTTAAAGTACAATGCTTTTGCAGATGTAATCAAAATAAACAAACACTAAGAATAATTAAAAAGAGAAAAATAAAATGGATAGGCAAATATTGACATGTATAATTATCACAAATATCAGGCCCAATAGCTAGCCCAAAATTCTTAAGCCAAAACTAATAGTAACTTACCTCACCTAAGCTCATAGAACTTGATTAGCCCATAACTTACAGTGTAGAAATAAAGTGAGGCAGGTAATCTCCCTTGCTTAAGGTTTGTCTGTTGTCTCCATCAAAACCCAAAGTCAATCTCATAGCCCACAATCATCCTCAACCAGTAGCAAATGAGAATCAATAGTGGTTGTACAGTCCACAGACAATCCTTTCGAACACCTCATGATGCTTAGGATTAGGCCCATTTTGATGCTATCATAACCCGCTTAGAAGTGAGATTAGGATAAGTTAATTGACCCATTAACTTGTTAAGATGTCTAAGCCTAAGTTACCAGTAGCTGGCTCATCTAAGCTTAGAAACTTTCTTTATTCACGTCATCATGTGGGAGAAAATTAGGGGTGTCACATATAACTAATGTTTACGGATCAATGAAGATACATTGAATTTCAAACTTCTAAGGTCAACGAAAACAGCTTGTACACGGTTTAGTGTTCTGCATTCAACCTGACCTATATAACAACATATAGCATGGTTTTATGCAGGTTGTGAAAATTTATGTCATATTCTTAGTCCAATAACCAATTCAAATTAAGTACTAATCGCTTATTGTTGTATTCTGAGTAAAATACATAAATAAATATATACAAAAAGTTGTTTGAAAGCTACTATATGTGTATCTTATGACCTAATTGTGTCCAAAACTTCACAACTTAGCATATTGCTAAGTGCATAATCTATAATTCTATATAGCTGATAACATACTGAGTCATATAGTGTTTGGCCAAGTGATCTGCTAAGCTTCATACCAAGGCTACCTCAGTCCATATCTCAATCTATACATTCCCATGTGCATATATTTAAAATATGACACTGACATTGAATAGTTCAATCTACTCGTTAAACAAATTTCATATGCATATAACTCTGTGGAAAGACATGGCCCATAGGTGGTCAACTTGAACTTCAGAAGCAACAAATCCTGCTCCGTTATCTGAAAACAGCAATATCTCTCTTACAGGAAATCAGCAAGCTCCAGTTAATTGACAGTAAATAGATTTAGCCATAAAAACAGTAACGTCGGCAACATGAAGTAGAACTCCCTGAATAAAAAAAAATAAGCCTTAACATTACCAAGTCTCGGCTCCTTCAACAGCCTGACACCCAACAGAGCGAGCCTAGATACGACCATGATATGACCTGAAAGTCATAGGCCATCAATAACTCCTAACAAAATGGGAGTAAAGAAGAATAATCAGCATCGAAGCCATCAAATCTTCAATACAAACCTGCTCTTCCGCAACAGTTGTTCAGTGTTACGTTCGAGTGTATGATCGGGTCCACCGGTGTCAGCGGATTCGATCTGATCTGTTCTCCTTGTCTGAACACCTCGAGGTGCAGAAGGGCGTGAGGGATTCGGATCTGGTGGCCGCGGTCGCAGGCGATCGGGGCGACCACCGGGGAGCGGAGGGAAGACGGATGGGCGAGTAATCCGGAAGAGAGAGGGCTGAAGCACCGGGTCGCCCTCTTTGTGCTTCGGCGGGTAAGGGAAGGACGGCGGCGTCAGCTAACGAACCAGGGACGGAAGGCTCTAGACGTTGCGCGGTTGCCAAATCCTGAAATATTGCGTAAAATTACAAGCCGGTCCACTACATTTGAGATAACCCTTGGTAAGCCTCGGCCCAGGCCTCCAGGGGGCCTTCGCCCGGCCCGTCAAAAAGGCCGATGTGACATAGCCCAACCGCACTTGGACCGGATGTTTTCTTCTCGGGTATATTTTATTTTAAATTTATGTTATTCCAATATTGCAAGTTGAGCTAAAATTGCATTATAAGTTGGACTGCCATTTTTCAAATGACGCATGATGCGGATAGTGTTGGGGGCAGAAAGGAAATTAGGAAAAAAAAAGAGGGGCACTTAGGTCTTTTGAGAAGCTAGGGCTTTGAAGAGGGTGGGGGATTTTTTGGGGAGAGGCGGCGGTAGAGATGAGGGAGAGAAAAAAGAGGCCGCCGCCAGCAGAGATGAAGGGAGGTCTTCTTCCTCTCCATCGGGTACTGTTCGCCGGGGCCATCGCCGGCCGCCACCGCCTAGCCTCTTCTCCTCCTCGCGTTGCCGGCTTTCAGCTTCCCTCGCCTGTAGAGATCTTCGGCCGCTGCTTCCCATCTCACGCACAACCTCCATGTGACGTCGCCTCCGCCGCCGGCGGGCCTCCTGTCGCCATCTCCACACGCTACAGCCACTTCCGGCGGACGCCGTAGTTAGCAGGCGTCGCCGACCTCGAGTCCAGCGGGCGAAGCCGCCTCAGGCAGACGCCAAGGCTTCCTTTAGAGGCTTCCAACGCCTCCCGCCGCCGCGTCCAGCGAGTATCGACGCCTCTCCCATACTGCCGGCAGCGAATGTCTCCGCCGGCCGCGACTTCCGGTGGCGGTCAGCGCCTCCCGCCGGCCATGTGCCTCCTCCAGAGGCTGCCGTTACCGGCATCTCATGCTGTAGCCACCGCCGCAGCCGTCTTTGGCGGCCAGCACCTCCAGTTTCCCGACCGTCGATTCCGACGGCTGTACAGCCGCTGTCCTTGCCGCGTGCGGCACAGATCTGATCCAGTGCAGTGTTTCCGGACATCGGTTGTGTTTCCGGCCATCGAGCCGTGTGGTGTTTCGTTATTCGGATTGTTATCACGTAGTCGGACCGTGCTCCGTCCTGCGGATCTATATCGCGTCCGGCTTCGAGCTACTGGAGCCAGCTACGCGTTTGGTGGACATTTATCTACTATTCGGGATCGCGACGACTCCGTCAGCTCACTGATCCATCCGAGGGCGCCCCCCTGGGCCAGGGTACGTTCTCGTACCTTCTTTGCATTTATTTCAATATTCTATTATTATCCGGATATTTACATATTTGTGGAATTCGCCTCGAGCACCGAGGTACCAGAGGCCGGGGCAACTCGGTCGATGGATACAGGTACAGTTGACCGAAGGGGGACTCCAGACGACTCGGTCAACGCAGCGGACAGCTCACCCCCGGGTCATGAGGATGCGGTCCACATTCCAGACACGTCACACCGGCAGGTTCATCTTCTCAGCTTCCAGACAGGATCAACGCAGGTAGAGATTTAAATTTATCAAAAGACGTACGTTATTTTAATATTTATCAAAGAACGTATTTTTTTAAGTATATTTCCTATTTTACCCGGATGAGAATTTGACTTTTTGTATGATTTTTCTTTTCTCCACTGTATTTCTCTCTCTTCTCTTTTTTGTATCGACATGCAGAACGTATGAATAATATTAGTCAATTTTTTAATAACATTTTAATAGATTTGAAGAAGCAAAAAAAACAATGAATAACATATGATCCTGTCGGAAAGCTGAGAAGACGGACCTGTCAGTGTGTCGTGTTTGGAAGGTTGACAGCATCCCCATGACTCGGTGGTGAGCTGTCTTCTGCGTTGACCAAGTTGTCAGAAGTCCTCTGGTCAACTGTACCTATATCCAGCGATCAGGTTGCCCCCGTCTTTGGTACCCGATGCTCGAGGCGGGTCCTGTAAATATATAAGCAGTCGAATAATAACAGAACAATGAAATAAGCATAGGGTGAGTACGGTGACGTACCCTGGCCCCGGGAGGGGGGGGCACCCTCAGATGGGTTAGTGAGCTGATCGCGGTACTGATCGAGTCGTCGTGGCCCTGACGGGTAGATGTGTGTGAGCCAGCTGAGGAGCCGGGATCTGAGAGCGACGACATGGAATCCGATGCAACATGGATCTGGAAGCGGCCCGTAGGCCGAGACATGGTAACGGCACCTATGCGAGAATATCACAACGGCTCGCAGGTCGGCATACAGCACAGCACGCAGGCTGGATACGCCACACAGGTCGGATAATACCAATATCTCAACGGCTCAACGGTCGGAACACAACACACAAAGCATAATACAAATCATGGAGGCCGTGGGTCGGCCAATGGTGGAAGTGGCAGTGGCGAGAGGTGCTGGTGGATGCTGGAGGCGGCGTCGGTGTCTGCTAGGGACGGTGACGCGCACTGGCAGCGGAGCCTGCCGACTGTGGCGCGTGGGGGCGGTTGCAGCACTTGGGGGCAGCTGCAACACGCCGGAAGAGGCGGCGACGACGTCAAGCAGACCGAAGGCGGGGGGGGGGGCGGTAGAAGTGTGCGGCGACGAGAAGAGGGGGAGTGACGGTCGGCGTCCTCGCAAGGGTGGCATCGACACGACTGGCAGAGGCGGCGGTCGGAGCCGTCTGCCGGCGAGGGGAGAAGGCGATGGAGAACCCCTACACGAAGCCTCTTTCTCACCCATCTCCTGGCGCCGGCCCAAGAATCACAAACCAAGCCCCCCCCCCCCTCTCAACGTTGTGCTACAATACCCCTTCTTAACCCCCAACCCTACTCCTCCCTAATGACTAAAATGCCCCTCCCTCATCCCCTAATTACTCCCATGCCCCTCACTATATCCGGATCAGCATATTTGAACTCCTTGAAATTTTAGAAATCCACTGGAACTAAAATGAGTGTAATCGGAGCTCTCTAGGTCGATTAGTGGGTTTCGGTCAAAATCCACTGATGGACCTAGAGAACTTTGATTGCACCCTTTTCAGTTTCTATGGATTTCTGAAATTACAAGGAGTTCAAATATAATGTTCATTATTTATTTCGACTTTTCATAGATGTTAACATGCAAAATGAAAGATTCGTCAAAAACGTCTACGTTAGGCCTGATATGATCACGAATTTTCCATTTTACATGTTAACATCTATGAAAAGTCGAAATAAATAATGAACACCATATTTGAACTCCTTGTAATTTCAGAAATTCATAGAAACTGAAATGGGTGCAATCGAAGCTCTCTAGGTCCATTAATAGGTTTCGACTGAAACTCACTAATCAACCTAGAGAGCTCCGATTACACTCATTTTAATTCCAGTGTGATCCTGTCCGAACCGGTTATCAGTGGACGCTGGGCACGTGGCGCTTCCTGCTAGATCCTCGAATGCTCCGGTGAACCTGCAACAAAACCGAGCCGGGAGGGGTGTCTCGGCGACGGCCCTCCGACGCTCAAGTCAGGCGAGGAATAACAAAAAGGTGGCTTCAAGATGAAGATTTTTCATACCTCCAGTGGAGAAATGGAAGCCTTATATAGATCTCTCAAAGAAGCCTGGGCGTGCCAATCAAAGCAACCACCTGCCTTTGACCATGCCCAGGTATGGGTCTGTCAGAAGGGCCATGTCTGAATATGGATCTGTCAGGGAGACGTCCATGAGACCATACTGTTACTGTATCAGCCTCTCCATGATGTGACGGCAAGATCGTGCGATCTTGTGTACGGCCTAATCATCATACATGCTTCTGCTGATATCTCATATCCTGAGCCGAGCGCATAGGCCGCTGGCACCCTTTATACCCTCGCCCCTATTTGGCCGAACGGACAACCCCCTCGGCCCTTGGCCCCTGCCGAGCGGACTCCCGCTCGGCCCTTCGGTCTTCCTGCCTTGGCGTCGGAAACATGAGCCCATGGATGGGCTTATCTCTAGCTCCGTTCGGACCTACCCATCCGCTCGGCTCGGCCATCCACCGCACAGCCTTTCATCGGTCCTCAGGTTGATCCCCTTCAGGAAGTGGGTTCCCCATTCTTACTGCCGGATCACTTGCCTTCCCTTCAAGTCTAGTCGAAGGAGGCAGTGAGTCCGACTGACTGGACTATATGTGTCCGAGCGGGCGGTCGCCTTAATATCCATGGGGCCGTCCGGCCCTTCTGCCAAATTCAGCCGCTCGGCTCTTTATTTTGGTTGTCTTGTCGCTTAATGTTGATATTTGCTTGTCTAGATCTCCTCGGAAATTATGCAAATCCTCTCCATTAAGTCGGAGCATGCGCGGTATGGGCGCATTAATTACACTCGGTGACAGGGCGCCATGTGTCGACCCTTGTGTGGCGGCGGCGTCACTTACGATGGGACGCCCCCGTTTGAAATGGACGGCCCGATGGCGTCCTTGTTTCTCGTGACCTGGATCGGACGGCGGTGGCTCACCGGCCTCGGCCGTATAAAGCCTCCGTCCCTTTTTTGGCCGCATATTCGCTCGCGCGTTGCCTTCTGCTTCGGCCTCCGGCGATCTAGTGTCTGGTTTTAGGCGGCGATCACCTCATCGGTGATTCTTTCCACCCGTTTCCTTCCCAGTGAGTCCTCTGCCTTCACTTAATAGGTCTTCCCTGCTCATTTCGCTCCTTTCGTTTCCCTTCCTTTGATTTTTTTCTGAGATGGCGAGTTCCTCCGAACCCGCTGTTAACATTTCGGGCCCCTGGTACCTGACCATGGAGAGCCGATTCGATGAGGAGCATGCCCAGCGCCTTGTTCGGACATACGGGCTTCCTGACGAAATAATTATAGCCGGCCCGACCGACCGTCCACATGACCCGCCGATCGGCTCCATTTGTTTCTTTTTAGACCAATTCCAGGGCGGCCTTAGATTTCCTACCCATCCATTTATTCTGGAGGTTTGTAATTACTTCCGCATCCCGCTCGGCCAATTCCTTTAGGTTGCTGAGCGGGATGGTCGTCCTCTTTAAGTTGCACAAGATTCCTCTTGACCATAAGATATTCCATTTCTTCTTCTACCCCAAACAATCCGAGGGCACCTTTATCTTCCAAAGTATAATAGACTTTAAATTTTTGATAACATGCCGACCTCCAACAAACACCGGAAGGAGTTTTCTTCTTCATCCGACTTCCGATCGGCCACCTTCCGCACCCAATGGCGGACCGAGCCAGTAGGAGCTCGGCAAGTTCGTAATCCACCTATCTTCATGCGGTGAACTGGTTGTCCGGCCAGCGATACAAGATCGAATTGCTCTGAAGGGGTGCTATATATTTTCGGGTTATCTCCCGTCGGCGAATCTCCCTTCCGCATGAGTAAGGACTCTTTACTCTCTTAGTCTTTTTTGTCTAACTGATTTTAATTTCTTTCACTGCAGCTGATGTCATGTGGCGCTCCAAGGCTACCGCTCACTTGAAATTGAAGTCTGTAGAAATTGAAGCGGCCACCAAAAAGGAGCTCGCCGAGCGGGGTTTAATCCCTAGCCGCCCGGCAGGTGCAGGAGAGGGAGGGGCACAGTCCGCTCCTGAAACAGAAGCTGCCTCATCCGCTTCAGCGGCGGTTGAGGCGGAAATCGATCCTGTTTCCTCGGCTCCCGCCGAGCTGGGCGTTCCCCAGGTTGGAGATCCACCTTTGGAGGTTCGGCGGAAACGTCGAAGAGACCCCCGCCTTCCGTCAGCCCAAGAGGGGGAACCACAGGCGCCGATCGGCGTAACTTCGCCCGACCGCACGCCATCCCGGATCGGGACCCCTATGGCTTCGCCTGCCGCACAGTCTTCTGGCTCTCCTCCCCGACCTCGCCGCCGCTTACGTCGGTTGGGCGAAACTTCCACCATAGGGGAGTCCTCGCATCAGGCGGCCGCGACTGAAGAAGCGCCGTCCGGCCACCCTACCATCAAGACTACCCTCCGATTCCCATCGGAGGAATATTTACTGTCTGCCGATCGGCCATCGAGCCCCGTTCACGAAATAACCCTGACTGGTCCGCTCGCCAAACTCTTCGAGGACGCCCAGATTCAGGTGGCCCTTATGACGCCCAAGCAGCTCGGCGATAACAATATGCAGCAGGCTACTCAGGTAAACCCGTCTTCATTCCCGTGTCATGCTATTGTTTGATTCCTGACATTATTATTTCCCTTACAGCGCTGGGCTGAGCAAATTGCCACTAGCCATCGGCTAGCCGAGTTGGAGGGCCTTCTGGAAAAACTCCAAGTGTCGGAAGGTCCCACGGCCGAGCGGGAGAAACAAGCTTTTGAGGCCGAACAGAAGAAGGCTGCCGACCTGGCTGCTGAAGTAGCTCGGCTAGCGGACTTGGTGAAGAAGCGTGACAAAGATGTGAAGCGCGCCGGTAGCCGGAAGAGGCAGGCGATCGCTGACCTGGACAGAATGAAAGTAGATGTCCATGCGCTAAATCAGCGATCTAAGGATCTGGAGGCCCAGCTGAACGCCGAACGGGAGGTCCGTTCGGCTGAACGCACAAAGGCTGAAGCAAACTTGAAGGCCCTCCAAGATTCCTTAACTGCTTCCCGGGCGTTGCTCAAAAAATATAAGGAGGGAGAGCCGAGTCGCCTAGCTGTAGCGCGCCAAGAATACATCCGCTCAGAGCGATTTGGTGAAAAGTTTGGTGGCAACGTCTCCTCAACCTTCCTCGAGGCGGTCAAGGTCACCACGGCGTACTTCAAAAAGGGGGGGCATCTTCCTGCTGACCTGAGCATTCCCCCTCCCGAACTGGCGGCCATGATCGACGACATCCCGGACACCTTTTTTAATTTTGAGGACCCGGAGTGATGTGGGTTATTTCAAGCACTTTTTGTACTTCCTCCGCTCGGCGGATGTGAAATTTTTATACGTGCCGTTCGACATAATTTTTCTTCTAATGAAACGATGCCCCTTTTCCTGTCTTCCTACCCATTGTCCATAATATTCTTCTGTTTGCTTAACACTAATGCTTGTAAAATTTTCGCCAGTCGTGCTCTTAAGCTTTCTCCCTCACGCGTCCGATAGGCTTGGCTCATTGCATAAAGTGCGAGTGAGCAGACCTACTCGCTCTGCACGTATCCTGCTTGCGTGAAGTCAACAAACGCTGAGTGTCGAAGGACCAACCCCCCTTCGGGCCTGCATGCTTTAATATTTATAGTTTCCGCAGTTTCTTACTCCGATATTCGTCCTTCCGCTTGGTATATTTATAGCCGATCGGCGCGGCTCTCGATTTTTAACGACGGTGCTCGTCGGCGCGGCTCTCGATTTTTAACGACGGTGCTCGTCGGTTTTCCGCTCGGATTATTTATAGACGCCGGCCCGTCTCTCGATTTTTAACGACGGTGCTCGTCGGCGCGGATATTTATAGCCGGTCGGCGCGGCTCTCGATTTTTAACGACGGTGCTCGTCGGCGCAGATATTTATAGCTTATCGGCGCGGCTCTCGATTTTTAACGACGGTGCTCGTCGGCTTTCCGCTCGGATTATTTATAGACGTCGGCCCGTCTCTCGATTTTTAACGACGGAGCTCCTCGGCGCGGATATAGCCGATCGGCGCGGCTCTCGATTTTTAACGACGGTGCTCGTCGGCTTTCCGCTCGGATTATTTATAGACGCCGGCCCGTCTCTCGATTTTTAACGACGGAGCTCGTCGGCGCGGATATTTATAGCCGATCGGCGCGGCTCTCGATTTTTAACGACGGTGCTCGTCGGCTTTCCGCTCGGATTATTTATAGACGCCGGCCCGACTCTCAACTTTGAGCGACGGTGCCTGTCCGCGCGGATATTTATTGCCGGCCGGCGCGGCTCTCGATTTTTAACGACGGTGCTCGTCGGCGCGGATATTTATAGCCGATCGGCGCGGCTCTCGATTTTTAACGTCGGTGCTCTTCCGCTTGGTTATTTATAGTCGCCGGACTGACTCTCGATTTTTAACGACGGAGCTCGTCGGCGCGGATATTTATAGCCGGTCGGCGCGGCTCTCGATTTTTAACGACGGAGCTCGTCGGCGCGGATATTTATAGCCGGTCGGCGCGGCTCTCGATCTTTAACGACGGAGCTCGTCGGTCTTCCGCTCGGGGATTTATAGACGTCGGCTCGTCTCTCGATTTTTAACGACGGAGCTCGTCGGCGGGCGCGGATAGCCGATCGGCGCGGCTCTCGATTTTAACGACGGTGCTCGTCGGCTTTCCGCTCGGATTATTTATAGACGCCGGCCCGTCTCTCGATTTTTAAGAACGGTGCTCGTCGGCGCGGATATTTATAGCCGGTCGGCTCTCGATTTTAACGACGGTGCTCGTCGGTAGATTATACCGATCGGCGCGGCTCTCGATTTTAACGACGGTGCTCGTCGGCTTTCCGCTCGGATTATTTATACGCCGGCCCGCTCTCGATTTTAACGACGGAGCTCGTCGGTAGCGGATATTTATAGCCGATCGGTGCGGCTCTCGATTTTAACGACGGTGCTCGTCGACTTTCCGCCGGATTATTTATAGACGCCGGCCCGTCTCGATTTTTAACGACGGTGCTCGTCGGCGCGATATTTATAGCCGGTCGGCCGCGGCTCGATTTTTAACGACGGTGCTCGTCGGGCGGATATTTATAGCCGATCGGCGGCTCGATTATTGACGACGGTGCTCGTCGGCTTTCCGCTCGGATTATTTATAGACGCCGGCCCGTCTCTCGATTTTTAACGACGGTGCTCGTCGGCGCGGATATTTATAGCCGGTCGGCGCGGCTCTCGATTTTCGGAGCTCGCCGTCGCGGATATTTATAGCCGATCGCGGCTCTCGATTTTAACGACGGTGCTCGTCGGCTTTCCGCTCGGATTATTTATAGGCGCGGCTCTCGATTTTAACGACGGAGCTCGTCGGCGGATATTTATAGCCGATCGGCTCTCGATTTTAACGACGGTGCTCGTCGGCTTTCCTCTCGGATTATTTATAGACGCCGTCTCGTCGGAGCTCGTCGGCGGTTAGCGGATATTTATAGCCGGTCGGCGCGACTCTCGATTTTTAACGACGGTGCTCGTCGGCGCGGATATTTATAGCCGGTCGGCGCGGCTCTCCGGTTTTACGTCTGGGCTAGACGGCTTTAGGGCTAACTCCTTACCAGGTCGAGCGACCTTGGCCTTCCGTCTCGCAGAGGATACCCTGTGCTATCATTCTTCTACTTCCTGCATCGCAAGTGCCTAGGCGACCGAGGAGCATATACAGTTACATTTAGCGCACCTTTCACCCCGTGCGGAGAACGTATTCCTGGCCAAACGGCTCAGGGTCTGCTTCGTCGAGCATTTTTGCTAAGATAATTTACCGCCGTTCGAACGGTACAGGGCCTTCGACCCACGATAACGTCTCATTTTCGCCCTTTTGACTCTTCATTTCTTTCATCCCGCCCGGTAAGGCTGGAGGTGGTTCGCGCTCCGCCACCAGACGCAGATGTCGTTTGTTGCTCCTGTCGTTCGGCCGCTGCTTTCTATTTTTGTTCAACAAGTTTGGCGGCCCTTATCTCGACCAGAGCGTCGAGCTCTTCCCTCGAAAGCGTCACCGTGTTTTGTCGTCCAGCCTCGTCCATTGTTACCGATCGGATGCAGGAGCGTTCCCACAGACGGCACCAATTTGATCCTGTCCGAACCGGTTATCAGTGGACGCTGGGCACGTGGCGCTTCCTGCTAGATCCTCGAATGCTCCGGTGAACCTGCAACAAAACCGAGCCGGGAGGGGTGTCCCGGCGACGGCCCTCCGACGCTCAAGTCAGGCGAGGAATAACAAAAAGGTGGCTTCAAGATGAAGATTTTTCATACCTCCAGTGGAGAAATGGAAGCCTTATATAGATCTCTCAAAGAAGCCTGGGCGTGCCAATCAAAGCAACCACCTGCCTTTGACCATGCCCAGGTATGGGTCTGTCAGAAGGGCCATGTCTGAATATGGATCTGTCAGGGAGACGTCCATGAGACCATACTGTTACTGTATCAGCCTCTCCGTGATGTGACGGCAAGATCGTGCGATCTTGTGTACGGCCTAATGCTGATATCTTATATCCTAAGCCGAGCGCATAGGCCGCTCGGCACCCTTTATACCCTCGCCCCTATTTGGCCGAATGGACAACCCCCTCGGCCCTTGGCCCCTGCCGAGCGGACTCCCGCTCGGCCCTTCGGTCTTCCTGCCTTGGCGTCGGAAACATGAGCCCATGGATGGGCTTATCTCTAGCTCCGTTCGGACCTACCCATCCGCTCGGCTCGGCCATCCACCGCACAGCCTTTCATCGGTCCTCAGGTTGATCCCCTTCAGGAAGTGGGTTCCCCATTCTTACTGCCGGATCACAGTGGATTTCTGAAATTTCAAGGAGTTCAAATATGCTATTTATTCTTTATTTTTCCTTCTTCAAATATATTAAAATATTATTAAAAAATTAACTAATGTTATTCATATGTTCTCCATGTCGATATAAAAAAGAGAAGAGAGAAATACAGTGGAGAAAAGAAAAATTGTAGAAAAAATCAAATTGTCATAAAGGTAAAATAGGAAATACATTTAAAAAAGTACGTTCTTTGGTAAATATCAAAATAGCGTATATCTTTTAATAAATTTAGATCTCTACATATGCCTTTTGATAAATTATCGTAAGTTGGAAGGAAATGATTAACACGGTACATTTTCAAAATAATGAGCCAATTAATATATGGAAGAAATACAATTATCTCTATTTAGTACTAAACACCCACCAATAAGGAATCACTACCTCGAATTGAAGAAGTGCAAGATGGGCGCTTCAACAGATATTTAGTACTAAAAACGAAACGCTCTTGGCCAACATAAGTTTGGCTCTTAGCCTCTTACAACTTCACTCCGAATGAATGTGAAGTATACTTGTCGGCTCAAAAATAACCATAAGCAATCTGCAAACGCTATGCTCCGTCCATGAGCATCTCAAGGGAGAAAGAATTATTACTCCGCCGCCGTTACTTCAACTTCCAGCGGATCTGGAGAGGTATTCCCGTGCAACGGAAATGCATGTTTCGCGTTGTTTCTTGTATTCATTATAGCGAAGAAAGAAGTAGGAGAGATAATCAAAATCAATCGAGGATACCTGTGCCTGTCACATTGAAATTCTGAAATTAAATTCAAGTCTCCTGCAGAACACAAGTTTTTTTCTCTTGCTTTTATGCATCCTTGAGTTGGTACCTGTACAATAGCCCACAGAGCCCAGTAAATATGGGATGCAAGCCTGAATGTATTTGTTTCAACAAAGAGAGCTTCAAGATCATCGTCAGGCACCTGCAAACATGAGAGTACTAATTGTTATAATGCCGAATAGAAAGCTTTACAATTCAGCTAAGCTGAGCTGCTCAAAGCAAAGATTGAGATACAATTTTGATGAGTCTGGATCCTTTATTATTCATAGTAGCGTTATTCTTCAAATTTTAATGACTCTGAAGACATCCAATGTTTGAAATGACACTAATGAAATGGATTTTTCAGATCAGTTTCTTCACTATTTTCCACAATAAAAGTACACAATGACAAGAGAAGAAATAAATTAATTGAGAAAACATATAATCTGAGTCTTCAAAATCTAATGAGGGAATTTTATAATCTAATAAAACTGACTAACCAGAGCCTGTGAACCTATTTCAGACTTCAGACGCAGATGGCAACCGTCTCAGTAAAGGAAAGCATGCAGAAATACATGATCATGTATGGTGAAATATCGAAACGCTAAAGCTTCTAGTCATGAATAGCATATAGCTTCCAAAATAAATGGAGCACACTCAACACTATTTTTTTCTCGAAGTATATCCACTATGAGAAACAAAGTTAATCATGAATCTTCACCTTTTCAACAAGTATATTGCAGACTCTAGCAAATCCTACCATCAGACTCACATACCTCATGTGGTTTCTGGGGTTCTAAATAATTCCTGAAGAAATGGTACTGTGTCTCCTTTTGTGGGTACCTGTTACAACAGGAAAGAGGTAGCACAAAGTAACATAATACTCTATCAAGATAATTCAAGCAATAATCAGTTGAATACAGAGGAAGGCAACCTACAAGCTGTAATCACAGTCAAAGCCTGCATACTCATTGAAGTGGTTTGCAATATCATAGCCTCTATAACTGTAAGACCCATACTCGAAGTCAATGAAGTAGAGTCTCCCTGTCCGTGTGGGATATTAGACACCATAAATATAAAAATGCATGGAGCTCCCAGACAAGATAAAGGTATAATTCAGAACATCAATGCAGGTGAATGAAAATGAGAAAAGATATACAAGATATTCACCTTCTTTGTCATTTAACATCAGATTCCCAGAAAGCAAATCATTGTGGGCAAAGACAACAGGTGAGTTTAGAAGGGTAGTGAGATCCTGTTAGCATATCTCAAGTAGAAGAAAGCTATTATGAGTTATGTGAGCCACTTTTCACAATAAAAACAGGAATTAAGTACTAGATCTATCACAAACTTCAAAGCTTTAGCATATCTATCACACTTTCACTTCTAACTAATTCATTGCATATTTTCGATTTTATATCGAATCAATCACAGAAAAAAAGTATGAGTAAATATTGTTAGAGTATCATCTTCACATGATATCATATGCCATTGGACTCATCAGATTCTCTAGCGATAGAAATGGCGTACTAAACTGTCAAATTATATCAAATTCTAATTGTTTAATTATTTTATTAAATAATGTTTAAAATTGTTGAATCAATATATGGCATGATGTAATATTCATAAAAAAAAAGTGTCATTCAATATCTCAAGTAGAAATTGTTATAACTTGTTGTGAAATCATGTACATATTCAAAATGAAAGTGAGAGGTAGATTTTTTAAAACCTCAAAATTTGGTGATAAAAAATAAACCCTACAAATAATCAAATTTTCTGAAATAGTACCTTGAGCTTATCAATTTCATCTCGGATTTCTGGGAATGAGATTGATTCATACCTAGCTTGCTTCCCACTGTCTTCAAATTTTAATGCCGCAGCTGCAACAAATGCTCTTTGTCAGGATGGAACGCAAGGAAATACAACATGATTAAAAAAAAAAAAATTTGACACTCAGCTTTGATCAACACAAATAAGTTATAAAAGTGAGATAATAACAGTAACCTTTGTCCAGAAACTTCAACAGATCATTCCATAATTGTGGTTCTGTAGAACCAGGAACTGCCACCATGTGGAACCTGTGGAGTTGTCTAGCTATCTCAGAAGCTATTTCAGGGATGCTCATGTCTGGAAGCAATTAACTTAGTTCAAAAAACAGCATGCTAGAAATCTCAAAAATTAGAACACTTTATATAACAAAAATATGAATGCAGCAATTTACATACAACATCTCACTTTCATCATGATACAACTACAAGGCATGCACTTATGCTAATGTGTACATCAGCAAATCCCTGACACCAAACTACCAAAGTATTGACAGGAAGACTTAAATACATAAGGAACGATCATTTCAGCACTTTGCCCCTCAAAGTATGATTTCTTGGGTTTTAATATTTGACCCCTCAATTTATAAACCATATCACTATAGGGAAAAAGATTAAAAAAAATAAACAATAGGAAGGGGAAATTATGAGGGATGAGACAACTTAGTAAACTACAGATTGCAAAAATGAGACCAAAAAAAAAAATTGGAAGCCAAGACATTAAAACTATAAGGAGAAAATTGAAACTAAATCCAACAAGTATAGTTTGACTTTTCAGAGTAGGTGCAATTACCACTTGGTCTACTGCCTCACAATATAAGGAATGCACAGGAGTTTGTATAATATATAGTGCTGAAACCTTGACTTCAATCTTCGTTGATCCAAAACTAGAGTTCTAATTGCACCTAATATACTTTAATAACTGTAATTTTAAGTATTTATATCAACAGAAAAATATCATAAACATACCCTAGACAAGTATCTACAGTCAAGGTGCACCTGAAATTACAATTACTTTAATTTCAATTGATTGAGATAATTCAAGAGTGTCAAATAATGTTATATATGTAATATTTATGTAATAGTATAAGCAGCCTACCGTCTCTTTAACTCCTGTACGTGTTGGGTACCTGCTTGGTGTCCAACAAGTGTACTTAACCAACATGAAACATTTTATAATTGGAAAGTAAGTAGAGAAATTCTAAAATATGAGCAAAGAAATTGTAATTTGGAAATATTAGTCTGAATAGTTTCTCAAGCAAAATAAGGAACCAATAGTTGAATTAAAATCAAAGGCCTAAATTGTCAGTTATTAGCCTATAACTATATGAGGAATCGAAGTATATACAAACCTGTTGGTGAAAGTGTTCGAGCATCAAGAAATGATTGAACCATGCCATTCCCAAATATTCCTAGCAACTTTGCACCAAATCCTGCTGCTGAGAGATGTGGTAGTGCCTAAAATTGCACTTAGCTGAGGTAAGTAGATGTTTAAAAAAATATTTGCATAACTTGAGATGAGAACATGTTTAACCCATTTTGAATTATCTTAGAAAAGTAACATAAAGAGTTAAAAGGATAGTAACCATGAGAAGGAATTCCTTTTTGTTATATATAGATCTGATTAAGAACTTATGTATCTACTTCTTTAAGTGGTTCTTGGTTTGTAATTATACTAGGGCATTACTTTAAATCCTAGCTTTTGAGCCGAACCTGCAATTCTCGTTTCCGATCAATCACTAAATCTGTATTTGGGCCATACAAGCGAACAGTCACATAATCCATGTTCCCGCTATTTTCTCTTATAGAAACCTTCAGCACTGCATGCATTGCAAGATTTAAACAGCTAATGCTTAAATTTGTAAACAGATAAATATAGTAAGGAAGCAAGAATTTTCAGACCAGTGAAATCTAATAGGATATGCAAGGCCCTTAAACAAGGTTGCTAAGACCCAGCTAAGCAAAAGAACATAGCAAGAAAAGTATGTAGTTACAGCAACACTTACAAAGATTTGTGATGCCACCAGAAACAGTCTCAACCGTGAAGCAAGACTCATCAAGAGATGACCACTTCAAAAACAAATCCTTGCACAGATTTCTAAAAAGAAAGAAAAAAAAAGTTACTTAATGATTAGAAGAAAACTTGCTCAAAATTTCCACAATCTCATTGAAGATTAAAGGAGTGAAAGATCTATGTTAGAAAATCTTAAGAAAAGTTTCATTGAACTCTCTATTCACACATGGCAAAAAAAAAAAAAAATGAAGCTAAATTGTTAGCCAAAATAACAACTACAAAGAGTAGATAAAAAAACTTATTTTGAACTTTGTGATATTGGGAAAATTCACATAGGTGAATATATTATTTTGTAATATGTGTCATAAGAAAACTGCAAGAATATAGAGAAATAAAAGCAGTAAGAAAAAATAAAAATGGTGACATTAAGTTGAGCCCGAGTATGAAAATTGTTGTATATCATATTAAATGTATAAACAATCGAGCATCACAGGATACAATAACGGTTAAGCATGCAGTTGAAGCCAATGGCAACCATCAACCAATATGAAGAAAATTGGAAATCTTGGCTACATGTGAAAATTTGACAATTTAATTATAAATAAAAAAAAAGATAATACAAGGTCAGAAATAAATTAAAATTAGTAAATAACCATGCTAGAGAAGAAAAGTAGACAAATAAAGCAAATAAGAGATCAAGCCAGTCATGTGGTTTCTCCAACATTGTATCCTGAAACTTAATTATCTTCGGTTTATGTGCTCACAAATATTTCATGAATCAGCTGTAAATCGCACAGTCTGAATCAAATATTGATGCAAATTCAAAATGGTGGTACAAGAATAACGAGGTTCAATTTAGCAAGCTACATGACAAGGGTAGCCTTTGGAGCTAGCGCAGTCAATCATCGCGGCCAGGAGATTATCCGACCAACCCAATTAGACGGTCGGACCATTGGGCCAAGAGGTTATCCGGACTCGTCGGACGTCAAGCCTCTCAATATGGATGAATAGCTCAAGACGAGTCAGCACTCTCCAAGGCCAAGATTTCTCCAAAAATAGCATAACTGCATAGCTCGGTCGAGCAGTCCAGCCGATCGGAACTACAGTCCGATCGAACGGAACGAACGCCTAGTCCGATTGAACTCTTTGGTTAAAACCGATAGGGCAAGTAAAGGACAGATTCCCGACGACATTCTATATGTTTGGTCGGCCAAACGATCGTCGACCGGGTCATGGGAAAGGCTCTATCAGTTTGACGAGTAAGCAGGTTGTGGACCCCACAACCTCATATTTCTTTTTGGCGTTTTATGTCATGAAGGATAGCAAATATTCTATATGCAAGCTGTACATCAGAAGCTTCCTCGCTACCAAACACAGAGATTACGAGTCCATTTTGGGAAAGCTGTTAGAGCATCTTTATGGTCTGTCCTTTTCTAGAAATGCTTTGAGATTCGTGCACAGACAAATAGTAACACTATAAAAAGGGTCTCCATCTACAAGCGCAGGTACGCTCACAATACACGAGATTACGCAATTGCCACTATTCATACTATTGCTCATCATCGTCTGTCGATCACTGACTTGAGCGTCAAAGGGCCTACGACGAAGACCCCTTCACTAGTCTGGTCACTAACGCTCCTCTTGATATGTAGGAGTGCTTCGAAGTTATTCTGGGACACCAAGGAGTCTTCATTTCGTCAACATCTGAGTCATGTATCCAGCATTCCATCTCTACCGATTTCAGACAGGATCATATTTAGCGTCATTTGTGAGAACTTCGCCTGCATCTGAAATGTGAGGATGGACGAGACTGGACAACTCACTTGACACTGTCGCAAGGAAGATTTAGAATTGTTGATAGTCGCCCGAGCGGTTAGAATGGTGCAGTAGCGACCAAAGGCCATCTTCCGAACGAGCCCGCTGTGTCTGCGATTGACCATCAAGCTGAGTGAGGTACTCAAGTGGAAGGCCTGACCGGGTTCCAGTCGATCCAGCCTCCCCCAATTGCCTTCCCGCAAGTACATGTACATCCGACCAACCTCCTGGTCGTGCCCCTATCACTGATAGCTTATCACCGAGCGTTGCCCACACGCCCCTTGACAATATGGGTCGAGCAAAGAGGCATCAAGGATCGTCCTATGAAAATGCACTCACTCGGGATGATAGTAAAGGAAAAGGCCCAATGATTAGTACCTCCCCCGAGCGAGCGAGCATGTCGCTCTCCCATGAAATCTTGGAGGATAAACTGTCGGCTCATTTTCGACCTCTCTCGATCAGAGAATACGGAGGGGTGATCGGCCCGGAGGATCACTTACTCAAATTTGAAAACGTGGCTATCCTCTATCAGTACACGGAAGGGGTCAAGTGCCAAGTGTTCCTCATGACTTTGTTTAGCTTGGCGTAGAGGTGGTTCAACCGACTCCCGACCGAGATCATATGTTGTTTTAAAGACTTTCGCAAAGTTTTTCTGCATCACTTTGCCGATCGCCGTCGTTATCATAAGACGACATTAAGTCTTTTTCCTCTCAAGCAAGGGCCCAAGGAGCCATTGAGAGCATACATCAAGAAATTTAACCAAGTGACCATGCACGCCCCCTCAACCACCCAAAGATTTTATTGAGTGTTTTGCTCAATGGCTCACAGATGGCGAGTTCTTCCGATCCCTCGTTAAGAAACCTCTGAGGGATTTCGATCATCTGCTTAGATGAGCCACCAGATACATCAACGTCGAAGAAGCTCAATCCGCTAGAAAGAAAGAGGTGGCTCCTTCTGCTCCCACCACCGTTCCCGAGCACCAACTGTCACCCGCTACTTTGCCACCTAAGGGGCCCCGACCGGGCCATCAGCCACAACACCGTGAGCCAAGACCGCAAGCGGTTCAACAAGTGGAAACCAAACGGACATGCTTCCCCAAGCCCCGACCATAGGCTCCTATGTTTTATACCTACCAACGCTCAGGAACCATAACACAGAAGATCGCTACTATTTTAATCAAGAGCAATGCCGACAGGCTAATCAGGGGTTTCGCCAGCGATCCTTTTCTACTAACCGTCAGCGTCATCGCCAACCGAACGAACCACAGGCTTAGACCTGCGAGGGTCGATTGGAACCAAGGCCTCAACAAAGAAATAACCGAGTGTCATCTTAGGCTGCTGTAAAACAGTTGTGTCAACCCGCCAAGGAGGAAGAAAATCGTAGAAATGACGCTCGCGACAACATTGATATGATAGCGGACGACCTAACCGATGATAACTCCAATCGGGCCAAAAAAAATCACACATATGCCGATTGAAGATCCACGCGATCGGGTGTAGCCAGGAGAAAGCACAAGGACCGAAGATCAATTTTAGTCTCAAAGACTTAGAGGGGGTGGAAATACCCCATGATGATGTATTAATTATTAAAGTTGTGATCGTCAATTACAATATTCATCGTACTTTTGTTGACATAGGCAGCCGGCCAATATCATTTTCAAGAAGGCATTCGAGCAGCTTCATATGGATAAAAGTGAGCTCCAGTCAATGACAACTCCTCTCTATGGGTTCACGAGAAACGAAGTACAGCCAAGCCAATCGAACAAGTTCAGTTGGCTATCTCTCTTGGGGAGGAGCCACTCATGAGGACTTACCGCTCAAACTTTATTGTGGTGGGCTCACCTTCGAATTATAACGTAATATTGGATCGACCAACGCTGAATGAATTTCTAGCAATAGTTTCCACATTCTGCCAGAAGATTAAATCTTCCGGAAGACGACTTGGTCGACGAGGTCAAAGGAGATAAGTTGGTAGCTCGAAAGTGCTATGTAGAAATGGTGAAAACTAAAACGCTTGCCGCTCGGAAAACCCAGCGAGTAGAGGTTAACCCTATTCAAGAAGCTCTCCTGACCCTAGTTTATGAAGAAAAAGAGGAAGTACAAATTCATCCCAACTGACCGGAGGTTGTCACTCAAGTAACAGTCGATCTAAGCCCATAGAACAAAGCAACGTTGGTCGCTTGTTTGGTGCACAACAATGATATCTTCGTTTGGACACCCTAGGAACTCATGGATATCTCACCAACAGTGATGGAGCACGCGCTTCACGTCCGTTCGAACGCTCGGACGCTCGACCGGTTAAGCAAAGGAAAAGAGACTTCAGAGTTGAGCAGAATCAAATTATCCGAGCGAAAGTGGATAAGCTGCTTGAAGCATGGCATATTCGTGAAGTTCAATTCCTGAGCTAGCTAGCAAATATGGTGCTAGTGTCAAAGCTCGTAACAAATGGCGGGTCTGTGTGGACTTCAGAAATTTAAACAAGGCGTGCCCAAAAGACTATTACTCTTTGTCGCGCATCGATCAAGTGGTCGACTCAACAGTTGACTGCGAGATGATATACATGTTGGATGCATATCAAGGCTATTATCAAGTTCCCCTTGGCATAAGAAGATTAAGAAAAGGTTAGCTTTATTACTGCTGAAGGAACATACTGTTATAGCGTCATGCTGTTCGAACTGAAGAATGTGGGAGCAACATAGCAGCTTATAAACAAGGTATTCCAAAAGTAGATCGGCAGAAGCATGGAGGTATATATAGATGATATTAATCAAATCCCTCCGATGTGTTGATTTATGTGCAAATATAAAGGAGATGTGTCAAACCCTGAGAAAGTACGGGGTCAAGCTCAACCCAACAAATGTTTATTTGGGCCAAGAGTGGACGCTTCCTTAGCTACATCGTGACCGAGTGGAAATTGAGGCCAACACGAGCAAGGTGAAGGCCCTCTAAGATATGGCTCCGCCACAGAATCTGAAGGAAGCACAACGCCTGACTGGACGAATGCCATATTTATCCTGATTCATCTCAAGGTCATTCGATCAGAGTCTACCATTCTTCATGATACTTCGTCGAGCTACTAAATTCCAGTGCAACACCAAGTGTGACTAGGCACTGGAGGATCTTAAAAATTATTTATCTTCTTTACCTGTGCTTGCTAAGCCCATTGTGGGCAAGACACTACAGATATATTTGTCTTCCATTGAGAAGGGTTGTCAAGTCAACATTGGTACGACAGGATACAGTGAGCAGCAACCTATGTATTTTTTAAGTGATTTATTAAAAGACGTTGAATGTCGCTTAACCGCTCTAGAGAAGTTGGTGTACGGGCTGGTCTTAGCCGCTCGAAGGTTACGCCCTTTCTTTCTCATCCCATAATTATTTTAACTAATAGTACACTAGACCGAGTACTCATCAATCTAGAAGCGTCCATAAGATTGTTCAAGTGGACCACGGAACTAAGCATGTACGATATACAATATCAACCTTGATCGACCATCAAAACCCAAGCCGACAGGCAATTTCACCGAATGAAGAAACGGATATACAAAGTCTTAAACGGAAGAAACTTGGAAGATTTATATGGATGGATCGTCCACCCGACAGGGCAATGGAGTTGGGATTCTTATAATATCACCGCGTGAAGACAGAATGCAGCTGTCCATTTGGTTGGAGTATCGGGCCACCAATAATGAAGCGGAATATGAAACACTAATAGCCGGTGGTTGCAAAACATATGGAGCTTCCCGAGTCCTGATTTACTCAGATTCTCAACTAGCAACTATCGGGCTATGTTGCACGGACACTTGCAGTTTTTTTTTTCTCAAGTGTCGGACACAGACACGGACACGATACGCAAATACGTGTGTCGGATACGGCAAAATCCGTGTCATTGACTTTTTTAAAGTTTGACCAGCCGGATACAGTTAGGATACCGCTGGGACACAGATGGGACACGTTTCCGGATATGTTTGGGCTCAAATGTAAAAAAACTAAAAGTTATAAGGCTCAAATTGAAAAATAATAAATTTCTAAGGATTGATTAATAAATAAATTAAAATGAATTTGACATAACAAAACCCTAAATTCCTTTGGTTTTGTATTGCTCCCGATTATTTCCTCCCTACTCTCGCCGCTGCTCGCTGCAAACCTTCGCTGCTGCTCGCTGCAAAGTGCAAACCTTCGCCGCTGCTCGCTGCAAAGTACAAACCTTCGCCGCTGCTCGCTGCAAACCTTCCCCGCTGCTCGTGCAAACCTTCGCCGTTGTTATGCTCTCGTCGCTTCTCTTCTCGCCTCGCCTGCTCTGCTTGCCTCACCAGAGTCGCCACCACGCCACTGTTCTGCTCGCCTCTGCTCGCTGTGCTCGCCTCGTCACTACTCGCTGCCGCCCTCTAGTTTCTGGCAAGTTTCCCTTTCTGTTTTTTCTTCTGAAATCACGATTCTGAAGTTGTTTTTTTGTTTTTTCGCTTTTCTTTCATCTGAAAAAAAAGAACTGCACATCCATGAGACCTTTCTCATAGCAGTTTTAACACTGCACATTTTGGTTGCACTGCACATTTTGGTTAGGGCTTCCTGTGCAGTGTGCAAATAGTGCAATGGTCAATAGAACAACACTTTTTTAATTTGTTGGAAACTGGAAAGTCTATTGATCAATATGTTTATGTTATTTCTCCAGCCTATTTGCTATGGAAAGTTTTCAAAATGAGAGTGGACAGGAGGATATTGATGATTATTCTCCTCTGTGGAAATTTGTAACCAAGGTGGAAAAGGCAGTTGGAGGAGAAAATGTCACTTGGTCATGCAATATATGTACTAAAGTGTGCAAAGGATCATATTCGAGGGTGAAAGCACATCTGTTAAAACAAAAAAGGGCTGGAATTGCTGGTTGTACAGCTGTTACAATGGATCAAATAAAGCGTATGCAACAACTTGTGGATGATGCAGAATTGAGAAAGAAGAATTCTAAACCGAAAGAAGTTTCGTTGCCTTCGTCGTCTGCATCATCAAACATGGCTTCAAAATCATCATTTAGTGGTCCTGGTCCTTTGTAAAATGATGATCCAACTCTAACAAAGAAGAGGAAAGGACAACTTGGCCCTCTTGAAAAAGCTTTTAACTTGAATGCTAGAGATGAGCTCCACTCTGAAATTGCGAGGCTCTTTTACACGGGGGATTATCTTTCAATATTGCTAGGAATCCTCATTATGTTCGTGCTTTTAGTTTGGCTACTCAACGAACGATTCCAGGTTATCTTCCACCTGGATACAATTTATTGAGAACTTCACTTCTTCAAAAAGAAAAAGCTCATATTGAAAAGTTGTTGGAGCCAACAAAAACTGCTTGGAAACAAAAGGGGGTTAGTATGTGTAGTGATGGGTGGTCGGATATGCAAAGAAGACCGTTAATTAATATCATAGCCGTGTGTGAAAGTGATCCTATGTTTTTGAAGGCTATAAATTGTGAAGGTCAGTACAAGGATAAAATTTTCATCTCTAAGTTGCTCATTAATGCTATAAATGAAGTGGGACATCAGAATGTTGTCCAAGTAGTCACCGATAATGCTCCTGTTTGCAAAGTTGCAGGGTTACTCGTTGAGGCAAAGTATCCACACATATTTTGGACTCCTTGTGTTGTGCACACATTGAATCTTGCTTTGAAGAATATTTGTGCACCAGCTGACTCTCTACAAAACAAAGAATCCTTTGATGAGTGCAAGTGGATAGCAGAAGTAGCAAATGATGCTTCAATGATCAAGAATTTTATCTTGAATCACAATATGAGATTATCGATGTTCAACGATAACTCAAACTTGAAGATGCTATCACTTGCAGATGCTATCACTTGTAGATACTCGATTTGCTTCCACGATCATTATGCTTAAAAGGTTCAGACAAATCAAGAAATGTCTTGAAAACATGGTGATTAGTGAAAGATGGGATGTGTACAAGGAGGCGGATGTAGTGAAGGCCAGAGTAGTGAAATACAAGATATTGGATGATCAATTTTGGGAAAAGATTGATTATATACTTGCTTTCACAAGTCCGATTTATGAGATGCTAAGGAAAGCGGACACTAATCAACCTTGTCTTCATTTAGTCTATGAGTGGTGGGATGAAATGATAGAGAAAATGAGAGTTGCTATCTCAAAGGGGGCTCATAGTGAAGATTCAAAGTTTATGAGGTTGTTCATAATATTCTGGTGGAGCGATGGAATAAAAGCAATACACCTTTACATTGTTTGGCGCATTCTTTGAATCCAAGGTAAAGCTCTAAAAAATTTTAACTTTCTAAGTTTTAGCAAATTAGAAATATTAGTTTGTGAATGATGTTAAACTATCAATCTTTTTATATAGGTATTATAGCCATGAGTGGCTCCAAGAATCTCCCAATCGTCTTCCTCCTCATAGGGACATTGAAGTTTCAAGGGAAAGGAAAAAGTGCATTGAAAGATATTACTCCAATTCATCTGAACGAAGAAGTCTCAATGAGGAGTTTGCCTCTTTTTCAGCTGCCATTGATGATTTTTCTGATAATGATGCAATGCGTGATCAAGGTTTGATGTCTCCAATTAAGTGGTGGGTTATCCATGGTGCTTCTGCACCAACTCTTCAAAGTTTAGCTTTAAAGCTACTTGGACAACCATCTTCTTCTTCTTGTTGTGAGAGAAATTGGAGCACCTACAGTTTCATACACTCATTGAAGAGGAACAAGAAAACACCACAAAGAGCGGAAGATTTGGTGTATGTTCACTATAATCTTTGTTTTTTATCTAGGAGGAGTCCACATTATAGTGAAGGAGAAAGTAAGATGTGGGATGCTAGAGCAGATGGATTTGATTCCATGGACATGGAGGGTGCTTCTATCCTTGAAATTGTCAATTTGTCTCTTGATGAACCTGAGTTGGGGTCAGTCTTGTTTACTGACGAAGGTGGCGTTGGTGATGATACAGATATGGATGTTTGATTTTTTTACTTGTTTAAGATGGATTTGGTGTTTTATATTTTGTTATGTTTACTTTTTGTTTGTAATGGATATTATGATTGATGTAATGTGGTTTTCTATTCTAGGATTTTTAATTTTTTATATTATATATATATAATATTTATATATTTATATATTTATATATTTTAATAATCGTCGTATCCTAGCCGTATCGTGTCTTATATTTTCAAAAAATTTCGTATCACCGTATCCGTGTCGTGTCCGATACGATACCCGAACCCGTATCCATGCTACATAGCTATCGGGCAATTTCAAAATAAATAATGAGTAGTTGAAGTTATATGCGAAAGTATTTGATAAACTAAAAGGGAGATTTCAAGAGGTGGTGCTACAGAAAACTTCCCAGTAGGAAAACCAATATACTGATAAGTTAGTCAAGTTGGCTAGTTCTCTAAGCCCCTGGACGCTGGATAAGTTGGTTGATCAAACTTTATTGATAGCTCACATTGAATGACAAGCTGAAGAAGAAATACAAAGTGATTGGAGGACACCTTCGTTCTTTCAGCATGGAATTTTACCGACCGATCGGGAGAAGGCTCATATGATAAAGAAGTGGGCAACTCGATTTACATTAGTAGGAGATCATTTATATAAGAGAGTCTTTTCTCGTCCATTGCTCAAGTGTGTCGGAACGAATGATATACAGTACCTTCTCCAAGAAGTACATCAGGGATCATATGGAAGTCACCCGGGCGATCGGTCACTCACTCAGAAGATTTTATTAGTTAGGTATTTTTGGACCACTTTGCAAGAGGATTTGGCTCGGCTTCTATCCACTTGTTTATCATGCCAAAAACATCAAAATATTCCACACCAACCCATGAAGACCTCAATTGTTTCATGCTCGTTAGACCAATGGGGAATGGATATAGTGGGGTCCTTTCCGATGGCGTTTGGTCAAAGAAAGTATCTCTTAGTAGCTGTGGTTATTAAGTGGGTGAAAACTGAACCGCTGACCAAGATAACCGAACGAATGATCATCAAATTCTTATAGCAAACATAGTGTGTTGATTCAGCATTCCTTACAAGCTTGTCTCGGATAATGGAAGACAATTAAGGGCGGAAAATCCCAGAATGGTGCTCAAGTTATGACATTCTACAAGCCTTTACTTCAATGGCTTACCCACAAAGCAATGACCAAGCGGAGGTCACTAATAGAGAAATCATTAGAGGACACAAAACTCGGCTCGACCATATTAGACGAAATTGGGTTGATGAATTGCCAAGTGTGTTATAGACATACCGCACAACGCCCTGAGAGGCCACGGGTATAACCCCTTTCGATTTAGTGTACGGAGAAGCTGTCGTGCCGGTGGAAGTCAGAGTGGAGTCCAATCGGAGGCAATTATATGATAACGATAATTCAGTTCGGCGCCTTATGGAGCTTGATCTTATAAATGAAGGGATAAAGCAGCTGCTCAACTGATGGCGTATCGACGACAAATAAAATAGAACTACAATCGAAGGATTTTCCCCGACCGAGCCCTGCAATGTTTTTAGCTCATGGTTTAGCCTGACCAATTTATGGCATAGAGTCAGACCCTCCAGCAAGAACTACCAAAGTAAAAAGAAGGTTAGATGAAGTGCACAAGACAAATGAATGTACGAGGGCATAATAAGCTTACCTAGTAGTTGTTGGATCGAAAAGAGATTTAGATATCTCCACAATGGTATGATATTGTCCACTCTGGGCCTAAGCCCTCATGATTTTGCTCTTGAACTCTACCCAAAAGGCCTCATGTCAATGGAGATATCTTTTTCTTATAAACCCATGATCTTTCCCATGTGTTCTCAATGTGGGACTATGTTTGCAACCTTGCAACCCCAACAATCCCCCCCTCAAACAAAGGACCACATGATCCCCTCAAGTATCAGGTCACTCTTGACCTACTCAAGGTCTCCCCTCGAATATCGGGTCACTCTTGACCTGCTCAAGGCCTCCCCTCAAGCATCAGATAGCTGACCTGCTCAGGGCCTCCCTTACTTTGTTCAAGGTCTCACTCACATGGTTCGATCTTGGATCATGACTCTCGCTCGTGCTTCTTCCGGCAGTTAGTCCGGTGAAGAGCGACCTCGCTCTGATATCAATTGTTGGATCAAAAAGGATTTAAATATCTCCACAATGGTATAATATTGTCCACTTTGGGCCTAAGCCCTCTACCCAAAAGGCCTCATGCCAATGGAGATATCTTTTTCTTATAAACTCATAATCTTTCCCGTGTGTTTTCAATATGTGACTATGTTTGCAACCTTGCAACCCCAAGAGTAGCGTCCTGGCAGAAGTGGTCAACTAGCTCCTCGGATGAGCTTGAGGCCGCTCGAGCCTGGGAATCCGCCCAAGTTTGGGCAAAAGGTCCTTGAATCTTTATTAGGTGTCTGGCCCAGGGCCAAGAACTTAGCCAAGTGTGTGGAAAGCAAGTCATGAGTGGGCAATCTAAGGATCGTCTTGATCCATCTCTGCTTACCTGGCTCACTGGGTGCTGCGGAGCTGGATTTTGATTTTCTATTGGATTTGGAAAGGGGAGTAGAGTGTATTGTGGAAAAGGGTAGCACCGGCTTGGTAGGAGGCGGCATCAAAAAGGAGACCGGCTCTGCCGGGATAGCTCCGATTAGCAACTCAGAAAGCGAAGGTGTACGCTCAGATGAAGCTGGAGTAGGCCAACTAGTTGCAGCTTCGTGACCGGCGGAGGTAGAGCTCTCTCCTCGCTTGAAGCGAGGTCGTGCGATCGATGTCGTGGCGGAAGTTTGTGGAGCTAGGGTCACCGACCAAACGAGGGTTGCCGATCGACGCCTTTTTCATTATTGATGATGGATAAGGGGTTCTACAGAAGTGGTGGACTCGGAAGGAATAGCTACCGACAGCAAGAAGGGATGCAAAGGTGGCAACTCCTTAGTGTTGGCGGTCGTGTCGCTGCCGGTGACTCGGCTTGTCTCCTCTTCGCCGGTCGGCTCTTCGGAGGGGCCGATAAGCAATAGTCCACGGCTTGCTAGCTCGACTTCCCCCGAGCATCCATCTCGTCGTCTGCTAACTTTGTAGAGTCACATAGCAACGCCTTCCACGTGATTTTAGCTGCAAAACAGAGAAAAAACCAGTTAGATCCAACATAAATAAGGGGATGAATTTCTCACCAAAGCAATTGGGTATCAAGTTTGGATGAGACTCAATCCGAACATATATAGCACCTCCTCAATCAGCAACTTATGGATGTGGTATTTAAGACCGGCGAGCGGAGGCCTCAAGTTAGATCAGCTCCCATTTATACTTGCTTAACTAGGGAGGGTTGGGCAACTTCATTTGCCACCCAGTCGGGAAAGCCACAAGACGAGCCGATTAGAAATAGAAGAAGTGGGATTTTCAGCCTTTATTAAAGGAAGACATTTTATCAAAAAATACGGCAACTCTCGGGCTTGGAAAATGAAAACGCCTGGCTCAAACTTCTTCGGATAGTAGAAGTAGTGAAAAATTTGAGGATACAGTGGGACTCGGTATAGGTGGAATAACACTATAACTCCGCACAACAACCTAATGGAATTAGGTGCTAATTGTTATAGAAGAATGTGAAAATAAGGGCAGATTTAAGAGAAAAAAAGATGTAAACGAAAGCGGAGTCTAGCCATGAATTGGTCTTTGAAAAAAGTAAGAAAGTCGGACGGAGGAATATGGGGATGGTCATAACCAAAGGAGATAACAATACGGTGGTCATGAGGAATGTGACGATCGAAGGGGAGGTGTACCAAAGCCCGTGAACGATGACGGGAGGACCGAAAGCCATGAAGAGAAGACTAAAATGGGGAGAGAAATGGAACTTACTAAAAACTAGAGGAACAAAAGGTCCAAACAATCGTTGGCGGCAATGAACAGGAGGCAAGGAAGAAGAAGATGAAGAAAAAAACGTGAAAACAATATAGTGGCATTGACACATGAAACTTAAAAACCCTAGGGATGGTGGCCCGCAACTGTTCGATCAAAAGGGTGAAGGAGAGAAGTTTAATCCAGACCGTTGAATTTAAACTGCTAGCGATCCCATCAAATCTCAATTGCATATCACATCGGATATTCTTTGGCAGTAGGCATGCGACACATGTTAAATAGGCACAGCGACATTTATGAGAGATGGGAAGCGATAAGCATGCTTATGGCAAAAAGGTGTGCGCATCATGGCTAACATTAATGATAAGCGATGTGCCCTCTTTCCAAGGTGCCAGAATGTCAATTCAAGGTGATCGGCGTCTGGTCGGGAAACAGAGGATGCTAGAAGCATCAACAGTTAAATGTACCATCACAACAGTGTGAGGAATGAACGTCCGACCGAAAGATAGGGAGCACAAACAACACAATTGTCCAGTCAATCGGACTTGCAGTCTCCTTCAACTAGATTTGAGGGGGAGGCTTGTGATACAACAATTGAGATGGGGCCCCTTGAGTTGGGTTAAAGTTCGAGGGGTCGGGCCAAAGTCAAGTAAGGGGCATCCTTTGAAGCCAGCGCAACGCAGTCAATCATCGCGGCCAGGAGATTATCCAACCGACCCAATTAGCCGATCAGACCATTGGACCAAGAGATTATTCGACCAGACTATCGGACTGGTCGAACGCCAAGCCTCTCAATATGAATGAATAGCTCAAGATGAGTCAGTACTCTCCAGGGCCAAAATTTCTCTAAAAATGGCATAACTGCATAGCTCAGTCGAGCAGTCCAGCCGATCGGAACTACGGTCCGATCGGACAGAACGGACGCCTGATCCGATTGAACTTTTTTGTTAAAACCGATAGGCCAAGTAAGGGGCAGGTCCCCGACGACATTCTATATATCCGATCGGCCAAGTGATCGTCGACTGGGTCATAGGAAAGGCTCATTGATAGGTTAGCGGTTGTGGGGCTCGGCCCAATGACCTCATATTTCTTTTTGGCATTTTATGCCACAAAGGATAGCGAATATTCTATATGACATCAAAAGCTTCCTCTCCGTCAAACGCAGAGATTGAGGATCCATTTTGGGAAAGGTGTCGGAGCATCTTTATGGTCTGTCCTTTTCTAGAAACTCTTTAAGATTCGTGCATAAACAAACAATAAAACTATAAAAATTAGTCTCCATCTACAGACGCATATACGCTCATATTATGCAAGATTACACAATTTCCATTGTTCATACTACTGTTCATCACCTTCTGTCGATCACTAATTTGAAAGTCGAAGGGCCTAGACCAGGGACCCTTTCCTAGTCCAGTCACTAACGCTTCTCTTGATATGCGATACACAGGAGTGCTTCGAAGTTATTCTGGGGGCGGCAAGGAGTCTTCATTTCGTCAACATCTGAGCCACGTATCCAGCATTCCATCTCCACCCATTTCAAACAGGATCAACAAAAATAGCTTGGGAAGCATCGATTAATGACCTCCACAAGATTCGCACTTAGAATATACTAGGAGAAACCTATTCATTTCAATGCGAGGGGTTCTGGTTGCCCACTTCAACCTCCGCAAGAGGCTTATCCAACAACCCACAAATCCTCCGACGAGAAATAGCATGCCGCAAAATAAAGGGAAAAGACGAGGAATTAAGTGAGTAAACCATATAAAAAAAAAAGTTGCAGTGCTCACACGATGTGAGCCTTCATACGGTCGAGCGGGAGTGAGATGTCGATCTCAATGGGGGAGGAAGGGATCGTCTCGGCAGCTCGATCTACGAGGTCTTCGCCTCCTCGTTCCATGCTAGCGACAGCGTCGGAGACCTTGACGTATCCCATCTTCTCTTCTCCGCCTCTGGCGCGCACAACTCGTATCTCGATCTGTGGATCGGCCCTTCGGAGCGAGGCGGCAACCACATTACGAGGTCCAAGTACACATTAACGAACCGGGCCGACCCGTTTGGGTTGACGTGGAAGTAAGGACAACGCAATTTGAATATTAAATAATTTTGGATTGTTTTCGATGGATTAAATAGAATTTCAATATTAATTGGGTAAAGTAAATATGTCGTCAATTTATTTAGATTAATTTCTAAATCCCTTCCGTGTTTTTTTTTGAATTTTAATAAATAAATCTACATCGTTAACGATGTGCAAAAGAAAATGGAAATTGCATTTCGGATTCGATTTTTTCTTGATAACCCGAATCCAACCCGCCGCTACTTACCCTACATTCCAGTCACCCCTCACCCTGCTGCTGCACCGTTGCGGCGTTGAAGTCGAGGGTCGGTGCTTATCCGGCGGCGCTGGATCGCAGAGCCGCCACCGCCACATCGCAGCGCGAAAATCATGTCCGTAGTCTACGGCCGCTTCGCTTTCCGCGTCCTTTCTTCCTTCCCCTTCCGCAACTCGTTCCTCCGCCGCCGCGGCCTCACCCACCTCCTCTACTTCACCAGCGGGGCTGCTCCAGCCGACTCCGCCAAGCCGACCGCAAGAGCCGCAACACTCTCGCCTGGAAATAACTCCCTTTCCCCAACTCCGTTCTCCCCCAACCTCTCCGTCTCCTCTGTCGAATCCCTCACTGCCCACCAGAAGGACCAGATCTCTCTATACGTCCGCACCCTGCTCCAATGGAATGAGGTATTGCAAGAATCTTATTAAGAGAGAGAATATTTAGAAGTGCTCCCTCGAGTGAAATTTTTTGAGGGATTTTATTCCGCAGAAAATGAACCTGACGGCGGTGACCGAGGAGAGCGAAGTGATGACAAGGCACGTTGAGGACTCGCTAGCTATCCTGCCGCCTCTGCAGCGATCTTACCTATCTCATTGTGCAAAATCAACTTCTTTGGAGGGGCTCAATGTTGTCGATGTCGGTTCTGGTGCAGGCTTACCTGGAATGATACTTGCCATTGCCTGTCCTAGTAATCCCTTTTTTCCCCGTTCCTCGTGATTGCCTGGTTCTTTTTATTGATCACGAGCATCCTGCCATCCGATTCATGAAGATTTGGCAGTGTTTTGTGTTTGATTGTTAATGAAGCCCTGATGAGCTTCCGATTAACTTCTCTTGTGCGTTAGAAATTGTTAGCGGATAACATATTGGGAAGAACTTTGCTGCATTGTTACAGGAAACCTTATGAAAGCTTGTTAACTCCAATGCAAATTAACAACAAGATACTTGGTAAACCTCTGTAGAAAAGAGGTAAATAATAAGAGAAAATCTGTATTCTAAGGCTGTTAAAAAGTTTCTCTCGGTGACTACATTGACCTTCAACGTTTCTTAGATATATTTTAGGCTATAAACTTCTTTTCAATTGCAATATTGTTATATCCTTATATGGTTATTAACTTTGGTTCTAACCTCTATGTATCTTAGTTCAAACAAGAGTTATGTTAACTGAGCATTAGATATTTGATTCACTGGAAATATTTTTTAGATGTTAGTATCAAAAGCTATAAATTTTTATAGAGCCTTTGGAAGTATCCGTAGTTCAGGTATACTTCCTACAGGGTTACCCGCTATGAAAGTTCTACATCTATCCCTAGGTTGAATTGTCAATATAAGAATATGCCTAAGTATGCCAACTTAGTTAAATGCAGTCAAATTCAATTTTTTTTTTTCAGTTTAGCTGAAACTTAGCTAAATTTATCCACTAACTCTGATATTGGCTTCCTACTGTAAGGAGCTTGTAGTTTTACCTTGCTGAGTTCTTGATGTAGTTAGAGCTAAAATAATAACAGTGAAAGATTTTTCTAGTAAAAAAAATGCTATTGTAAAAGTTCCGTATTTTGAATCATATTGTATCAAAGAAAATCCATTCAAGCCAGGATTGTATGTGCAAACTACTTCTGTGTTCAATATAATGAAGTTGCTGCTCTTGGACGTTTTTGTATTCAGCTACCTGAAACTTTGCTCTGACTCTCTTTGAGTTCATATAGGTTGGAAATTCACTCTTTTAGAGTCAATGAAGAAAAGATGTTATTTTTTGGAGCACATCGTGACTCTTATAGGCCTGTCAAATGTGCAGATCTTATGTGAAAGAGCAGAGGTAAGCACATTTCCAATTAGCATGATGCATAATTTATAGGAGGATATTCTGCATCAGTTTGAATTCATATGGAGGTCAGCAGGCAAACTATATAACATGCAAAGCAGATTGGTAGCATGAACTAAATTCACAGTGCTAAACTAATTGGTATATAATTTTTTCATATTCCATTAAACTGATAGCTAGGTTTAAAAGATGCTTTTAGTCTTAAGTGATTTGAGATCCAATATGATTCAAGGAATTAAGTTGCTTTTGCTTGATCCCTGAAATATCATGTATCATGACCATTATAACTTGCAAATTGTCAACCAATACTAGAAACTATTATGGGGAAATTTGCAAAGCTGTTCATGTTGCAAATATCCTTTTCTTCTGAATTCTTGTCAAGAAAAATAAGGAGCGCAATGCAATAGCTTGTATGCCCTTTTGGAGGACTATGCAACTAAAAACATATAGTAGGTGGCTATAATGACTTATTGCTCTCATTGATAGGGATTTTACTCAACCAATTTGCTTCAGCCATTGATACATTGGACCAACATAGGCTAAAATTCCATCATATTTTCACGTTTACACATCTATAAGACTTTTAATTTATAACAAATACACAAAATGTTTGCCTGAGAGAATCCACTTGGTGTAAGTACCCCGGGTTGTTGCTATTAAACCCCTCCCCCCTCGGCCTACCTGGACCTACACTTGGCATCCATTCTATATGGATCTCATCTGTATTTAAATCTTATTGAGGAAGAGTTATTGAGATGAGTGGCTTGTAACATTCTCACTGACATCTAATTTCCATCTATCTTCAAACTCAAATATTATAATTCTAAACATGGTTTGATCAACATGTTGATAGGGCAGAGCGTTGGGCAGTGTGCTGATTTCAGGGAGTTATTTGATGTAGCAGTGGCAAGAGCTGTTGCAGAAATGAGAATTTTGGGTAGGAGTTTGATCAGATTGTATCACCTGTTTGTATTATATGTGGTTCATTGTGTAACATATCTTTGCTAAGTGGTTTTCCTTGGTACAGCTGAGTACTGTCTTCCATTGGTTCGTGTTGGTGGCTTGTTTGTTGCTGCAAAAGGTGCAGATCCTCAGGTTGATTTTATATTCCTCGTCAAATTCATTTCACTTTTATTGATTTGAATGTTACTAGTGATAGAAGGATTTCTACAGGACTATATGAAGAATTCACATATGTGGATTATGGATTCTTCAAATACAACGAAAGATGTTTTTTTTTTTCCTTGAGGGCGCTATATTCTTCTACTCTATGACAAAATTAAATTTTCATCTTTTGAAATTAAATCTTCCATCTTTACAATTCAAGTCATTATCCTAGAGACACCCTATGGTTATTAACTCAACTGAGCAATCACTAGTTCACTAGACCTACAGGAATGAACATTTAATGTCAATGAGCTTTAGTCTTGGTTCTTGTATCAGTGATCTCTTTCCTGCTATTGTAGGAAGAAGTGAAAAGAGCTGAGAATTCAATTCAGTTGTTGGGTGCTTCGATCCTAGAGTTGTGCACAGGTTTGTGCTTTTGCTGCTTTCTCTTTGTTGACAGTAAGTTGGGTTTTTTTTTTTTTATTTTATAAAGAAAATGGAATCGTTTAGAAATTAAGAATACTTGAGTTTGCTGTTGAAACCCAAATTTCTGTAGATAAGATATGTGACAGAAAACTGATAGAATAAGCATGGCGTAGACTCAGAATATTGCTTGGCAACAGTAGTCTAAATTTAGCCTAGGGTGGTGCTCTAAATTCACAGGTTCGAACTTAGAAAACAATACATACTCAAGGGCACAAGGTGCTTGCACTTCATCTTTTAATGCACACGCTTGTCTCTTTTTTAATCTTCCTCCTGCTCTTGCGAGTTGGTTTTCTCGGTGTGGGAGTGCTTTGTAATTTTGGTGTGGCAAATCCTTTTTGTTTCTAGTTTTAGAAAGATAACAAGATCTAGCACTAAGTGGCACCATGATCCCTGGGCCATTGTTATAAAATAAGCAGAAACCTCATCATGATAAACATGATACAGAATGTTTCAGTTAAAGAAACAATCTACTGGCGAATTATATCTCCATGTCATCTAATTTATTTGCTTATTATAATCTCTTTAATGTTATTGAAAATTCAACTTCATCTTCTGGTTATTCAAGTTGGCTACTTGCTTATTAGCTCACCAACATTCTTTAATGTTCTGATGCCTGTTAAAACATTGAGTCCTCCAGATCATATCAACTTCACAAATCGTTACTTGTTTCTCTCATTTTCAGTGGAGTCACATAGCCCAAAAGGACAACGAACTAGCGTGATCTGTGTGAAAGACCGTGCAACTCCGAGAAAGTATCCTCGTCAAGCTGGTACTCCAGCAAAATTGCCGTTATGACTTTATGAGCAGTTGGATCTCTTAACATTTATGTACGTTTGTTCATTAACCTTATACTTCGCATATAACTTGTTCAAGTATTACTATCCTGAAATTAAAATCTTCATCGTCTTCTCTCTGTGATTTGTTTATTACCTTCACCAGAAAATTATTTGAAATTTGTACTGCTGTATCACCAAAAATATATAGTGAAGTCCAATCTCAAGAATCACAATTGCAGATCAAAGTCACATGAAGCAAATCATAGAGCGAATGACGAGACTGTTAAAATTTCTTGCAAGATATTGCCAAGTAACTCTGCCTTGGATGACACCAAAAGAACGACTTCTGCCCGCTTTGATTGATCAACTACCTGCAGTCATTTGCACAATTTGGCTTCTTTTTGGTTGACTGTGAAACAGGCCACTGGGTGGCTTATCGAATATTCTAATTCAATTATATCTTTATTAGCCAGCAATTGACTTTGGCATGGCATTTGTAGTTCAAATGTGTGTTTAAAAATACAACTGTGATGAAAAATTATAATCGTTACAGTGATTGAGTTTTTCTAAAACGAATATGTGTTATAGTATCAAAAAATTGTGGGAATATTTTTTTTTAAATACAACTTCTGAATTACTTTATTTAAGGGGATCCTATCTGAATCGCTGAATCAATGTACACTGGGTACGTGGTGCTTTCCTAGTTGATGACGCGGCTCCCCCGTTGACCGTGTGGAGCTCCGACGGACCTGCAAAGAAGTCGGGCCGGGAAGGGGTTCCCGGCGACGACCCTCCGACGCTCAAGTCAGGCAAGCAAGCAGCAAAAAAGTGGTTTCGAATATGAGAGTCACCTTACCTCCGACGAAGTCTGTGAGCTCTTATATAGAGTTGGAGGAAGCTCATGCACACTAATCGAGGTGTACACGTGTACTGTGGCTACCCGAGT